>NC_092872.1:71283968-71403994 GCF_028372415.1 Notamacropus eugenii
GATTGTTACTATATGTGAAAAACTGAATTTCATCTACCTATTCACTGAGCCAAAAATTTTGCTTCTCTCTAAACTTCATTTGTACTTTGCTTTTGATGGAGTTAAACACTGCCTTCTTGGAGACAGATGAACTATCCCACTGGTAAGCCATGTGATGTTCTCATTTTTTTTGTTTAGCAGCTTCTAAATTTCCTCATCATTTTAGTCAAACCAATCTTGATATTTGCAAGTGGTCTGGCCCAGATGAGTAGATTCAGTGCTGTTCACCAGATCTCTGAAAACTGGCTACTCCTTTTCTGTTTCACTGTGGCCTATCATGTAATGGCTCAGCTTTCCCTCCAAATTAGCAACAAACTGTTCACAAACAGAGAAGTTCTCTAATCTGTGAAGATGAATTCTTCTAGTAGTCATCTTGCCTTGGGACAACCTCTTTTGTTAAATGAAATATTTAAAAGCTTGGAAAGGATATGTCTATCATCACTTCAGCACTCTATACCACACATCACTATCCTCATTTTCACTTCCTGTCTCTTCTCCTTACAATGACAGTCTATTTAAAGCCAATATTTTCTGCAAGTATGAATCCATGAAGTTCTATTACATTTAGGTAAATGGAAGGCAGCTTTAGTGATAAGAAGGTCATGAGATACAAAAGTCTTGAGTAGTAAGTGACCATTGCTCTTTCTGTTTCCAACTCCATTCCTTCCAAGGACTTTCTGCCATGACTGATAGTCTGTGTTTACTCTGACACTAAAGTCACCAGAATTATAAACTTGTCCTCTTTTAGCATATTGATGGTGAAGGTTTCCAGGTTTTCGTAAAAATGTTTCGATCTCATTAGGTTTCATCATGGTGGGAGCATAAACACGATGATGGTGGCATGATGCTTTTCTGCAAATTGTAATCACGTTCTCATGAGCTTGTCATTCACTCCTTTTGTGAGGCATACAAGCTTGTTGATTAGATTCAATTCAATTGTAAAACCTATGCCTTCTTTATGGCGTTACCCATCACTGCAACCACTCCAAAAGATAAAAAAATAATATCCAGCTCTGACTTTGATATGCTGGTTTTCATTTGTCAGACTTGTTTCACTCAGAGCTAGTCTTTAGATATGATACCTCCTAAGTTCTCTTATAACAAGCGCTGTTTGCCTTTTAGGTTTATTAGATTTTGTGTTGTACATAAGCAAGAATATATTCCACGTACTGGTGGTGAAAGGAATCATCTTCATAAAAGTTTTTGTATGCATATGGGTGTGTGTGTGTGTGTGTGTGTGTGTGTGTGTGTGTGTGTGTATCAGTAAGCAACTCCACATACACAGGGGGGCCTACTACCACAGTGTCTTAGATCTGTATTCATAAAAGGAAAACAACTTCCAGGGGGTTAACAATCACTTTAATCAAGCACATGTATCATTCCTTTGACCAAGTACATATATCATTCACTTAGTTCAGGGAGTCAGCACCTTGTATTTCAAAGAAAATACAGAGAAATCAAAAGATCAACAGACATGGCTTCCTCTGCCTGAATTCAACAGACAATTGGACCCCAACTGTCTGACCATTGTTACCAGAGAGGGAAACATGACATCTGGATTCTCAAGGTATGAAGACTCCTTAGTAGTTCCCAGAGTCCTCATCTGGCACCCAAACCTTCTTGCAAAAACTAAGCCCCAAAGTTAAACCTCATTCTCATAGTATTTATATCATTTTTTCAGCCAGAGAGCTTCCTAACCCTTGAGAAACAATGCCTCATTAACAAAAGCTGTGGGTATTCCTACAAATGTTCCCTAATCCTTAATGGGCAGGTTCATTAATGGGTGGGGAAGATCTTTAATCACATTAGCAATACAAATACGTATACTGTTTCTAGTTAAAGAAACTTTTTCTGCTTCTATCCTTCTGTTTAAAGTTTCTGTACTTACTCCTTGAAAAGACTCTTAATTGACAAAGGCAAGATTCAATTAGAGGTACTGGATTATACTAAAACAAATACAGCCAAACATCCTATTTTGATTGCAATCACAGTGTGTGTGCGTGTGCGTGTGTGTGTGTGTGTGTGTGTGCGCATGCATGCATGCTCCGACTTCAGGATAGGCTCCCCGCCTGTTGATATAAGCAGCCCAGAGTCAGCTTAGGTGAAGCAGACAAGTTTTAGGACAACTTTTCTAGATATTTCCTCATGTTAGGAAATGAGCAGCAACAAAGGTTGCTCAAAATGCCAAGGGACTGCCAAATTCCACTGCTGCTTCAGTCCAGTGAGAAGATTACCCTAAGGTTTAGGCTGCCTGAGTGCAGGGTTGTGACTAAAGCTCATTGCACATTCACTCCTGATACTTCATCACTTGCCTGACACCATGTGATTATTTTGTTAGGTAAAAATAGGTTGGTATGGGTGATATCTTTGACTTGAGCATAAATTGGATTTAAGTGAGGCAGAGTTGCGCAAAGTCATCAGCCTCACTCTCTTCCAGAGTCATCACAATCCAGAGGCAAGACAAAACTCAAGATGACTGGAAATGGCTCAGAATACAGTGGATAGCATTGATATCTCCAATGTCTAACCAAGCTGTAAGTGTTCCAAAGCATCTGATTCAGCCACCTTCATGGTCACTGAATCAACTTTTTCTTATCTTCCCATTCCACAAGGGGAAATCTTCACATTCTTGGAGCAGACACCATCTTATTCATCAATGAATTTGGGGCCTCTTGGTTACCCTCACCTTGGTTTCTCCCATCTATTAAAATGTTTTACCAGGAGTGTGGCTGCTCACATGCTACAACTTCTTGGAGCCACAGGTGAGAGTTGAGTGGCAGGAGGACACCAAAGGTGAAAGGCAGCTTTGGAAAGGACCTGGTAGCCCTTACACCAGAGCTACTAGTCTTCTCTAAGTATCCACACACTCCCGAACAGTGTGCATGTGTGTTCATCCTTCATTGCTGAAGGAGACCGTGCCATCAGAGAAATGATGACATGACTTGCACTTGACTTTGTTTTGAGTGAGGGAGGGCTGTGCAGCTCACCAGCCTCACTTCTCCTCCAGAGCCATCTGAATCCAGTGACCAGATATTCATCAAGATGACTGGAGATGACCCAGGATGAGGCAGTTGGGGTTAAGTGACTTGCCCAAGGTCACACAGCCAATGAGTGTCAAGTGTCTGAGGTGAGATTTGAGCTCAGGTCCTCCTGACTCCTGCACTGGTGCTCTATCCACTGCACCACCTAGCTGCCTGCTCCCAAATAGTAAACCCATCATAAATAGATGTGGAATGACTGATATATCTCTTTTTGGAACACTGAGATAAGGCAATTAAGCTGTAATGTAAAGTGCATAGAAGGTATTAATGTCAGATACAATTAAAAAGCTAGTGTAACTCTATGGACTTGAAAGTCAAGTAAAAGAGTACAAAGTTTATTTGGGAGACAGATCTGAGGGATGAGACAGGCACACAAATGTACTATCAGTAGAGCTATGAAATACTCCAACTATTTTGGAAATAATTTGGAATTATGCAAAGAAAGTAATTAAAATGCTTTCTTTCTGATCTTTCTTTCTGATCTTGCTGCTGGAATATCCCCAAAGAAGTCAATGTGATAGATAGACAGACAGACAGGCAGGTAGGGAGGTAGGGAGGTAGATAAAAAAAAGGTTCTGTGTGCAGCACAATATTTATTCCAGAATTTTTTTAATTAAAAGCAAAGAATGAAAAATGAGTAGATATCCATCAGCTGGGAAGTGGTTACATACCTTGTACATGAATATAATAGAATATTATCTTGCTGTAAGAAATTATCAATTATATCAACTCAAAGAATCATTGGGATGGCATATAAACTGATGTGAAATAAATCAAAAGCAGAAAAAGAATATTCTCAACGGCTACAACAATGTATATGAGAAAGAGAGCAGGAACAAAATTGTGAAATTGAATTCTGTGAAAATATAATGACAATGCTTGACCCCAAAGAAAAAACATAAGAAGATACGTCCCTCTGTTCTTCATAAAGGTAGAGAACTACATATAAGGAGCATTAATAATGATGTCTGACTTGGTGGATGTGATTATTAATTTAGCTAAACATTTTTTCCCCTTTCTGTGCTCTAAGGGATGGCTCTCTGATTAGAGGAGGAAAGGAATATTTCCTAACTCTAATATATCAGGATATGTCAATGATTTAAGAGAAGAGGCCCAAAGACAAGCCCTTTTGAATATCAACCTTAAAACGTTGTTATGATGCTACACAGTTATCAAAGGAGAAAGAAGTATTAGAATAGGTTTCTGAGCCCTTTGGCTATCTGTTGAAGCTTATGTACCTCTTCTCAGAATGTTTTTAAATACATAAAATTAAATGCATATGATTACAAAGGAAATCAATGATTTTAAAAGACAATCATCAATTTTTAAAAATGTTCATGGACCTCAGTATAAGAATCTACATGAAAAAGTTGAAGCACAATGCAGGTCACCAAATGAGAATTGAAAATGTTGGTTAAATCCAATAAGTTAGTATATTTGTTGTGAAGTTTAAATAGTAATTGAATGAGTGAAGTTAGCCTTCCATGTGTTACTCATAGTGTAAAGTGTTTACTAAGCAAGAAAATTATAATTAGAGAGAAAATGAAAAGTATAGTCATTACTGAGGGCATGAGGAATGAGCATTGAATAACGAGAGGTAAGTACAAGGAAGGCAGGACAAACAAGGGTTGGGAACCCTTGGATCAAAGAGCATATTAATTGAGTGGAAGGGAAATCAAAGGCATTCAATTTCAGTTACTTAACATCAACTAATTCCATATTGGGTGAGTATAAAGTGAGTTCTAGGACCAGTCTAGAGTTGTTAAACTCTATCTGTTTAGTTGATCAGGGAAATTGTGAGCTCTGTGCTATAAGCCCCTCCCAATGTCATAACTTTGTCATAATATTTGTCATAATATCATAACTTTGGGAGCAATGGTGAGCAAGTTTTGGTAGATTCAGTACCTATTTGGCACAATTTTGAGTTGAATTTTAGGGTTTTCCCAGGGGGAAAAAAAGAGCTCTCAAAGAAAAGCCAATAAATTCATTGTCTAAATGTGAGTATAATAACTGACAAATGGGAAATATTTATCAGTGTGTGTTTATCATGGGGAAAGAATCAAATCAATAATTTTTAAATATGTAATCTCTCAGTTCCCTTCCTATGCTAAATTTTATGATCCTAATTCAATAATTATAAACTTTAGAAGTAAAAGAAATTTTTAATTTCTCCTCACTATGACCCCGAAAATTCATTTTATTTGTGGATTTTTAATCCAGTTGCATTTAAATGTAGCATCAACTAGGTGGATAGAGTGCTGGGCCTGAAGTCAGAAAGACTCTTTTTTCTGAGTTCAAATCTGGTCTCAGACACTTACTAGCTGTGTGACCCTGGGAAAGTCACTTAACTCTATTTGCATCAGTTCCTCATCTATAAAATGATCTAGAGAAGGAAAGGGCAAACCATCTCAGTATCTTTGTCAAGAAAATCTCAAATGGGGTCATGAAGAGTCAGACTTGACTAAAACAATTAAACAACAACAAAAACTTCCTCCTCTTCTTCCTTCTTGTCCTCCTCCTCCCCTTTCTCTTCCCCTTTTTCTCTTCTTCCTTCTCATCTACTTTCTCCTCCTCTCTCCCCTCCTCTTCCCCCTCCTACCTTAATAAAAGTGTGAATAAGTTTGAGTACACTTTTTCCTCATATGCTAATTATTTAATTATATTCCAAGAGTTTCTTTTTATTCACAGATAATCTGTTAATATCATGAATGTAGTTTTACCCTGTGTTTATGTGCAGAATTGCTCTGGTTACTCAGGAAATCCCTGCCTGATATAGTAAGCCATGTACCAATCAATACCAATGCAGGTGATTTTTAAAGCTGTTGCCTCATTCTCATTCTCTCTTCTCCACAGCTGTATTCTTGGCTCTGATTTGGGTTCCCCTTCTGAGGCCAGATGGCTTGGATTAAAGGATCACTTCTTTTGTATTTCCTCCAGTGGCCAGCCTGCCATTATAGAGACAGCTGTTTGCCAAGAAGCATTCAGTACTGTGTCTTATTTGGGTGCTAATTTCCCTAACAGCTATATCCCTAAACTGAAGGGCAGTTTAGTGATCCCAAGCAATGGTGCAGAAACATCTGGACTCCCTCAAATCCTGGTTTCCAGTTTAGGGAGGGTCAATTTAACCATTTTATCTAATGACTGGTGCATTGAACCTAGTGTCCATGCAGATGAATGTTACTTTCAAATCATTAAAATCTATGTTCTGTACTCATGGGGTAGGGGTGTGGGGGGTAATTATAGGAGCTTCATATTGCCCTGCTATTAGGATCTTACAAGATATAGTTGCCTGTTCTTGCCCATGTTTTACCAGTAAGGTTTCACCCCAGAAAGCTCACCAAGAAAAATGGAGCTTTATGAGAGTGTAGGCAATTCATTCAATAAATCTATATCATATAGGGAGCTATCTTATATGCTACTCTAAAAGAAGGTCTCTATAGCAGCATTTTTTTATGGTACCAAAAATATAATAAATATAC
Organism: Notamacropus eugenii; assembly: GCF_028372415.1. Classification (NCBI taxonomy): domain Eukaryota; kingdom Metazoa; phylum Chordata; class Mammalia; order Diprotodontia; family Macropodidae; genus Notamacropus; species Notamacropus eugenii. The sequence continues at coordinate 71,290,528 of NC_092872.1, forward strand.
CAGTGACTTGGGGAATGGCTGAACAAATTTTGGTATAGAAATGCAATACAATGGAATTGAAGCATAAGAAACAATAAAAATGAAGAATTCACGGAAAAATGGGAAGATATATATGAACTGATACAGAGTGAAAAAAGCAGAACCAAGAAAACAGTATATGCAATGGCCCCCATAACATAATAGAAGATAATGCTAAGGGACATCAGAATTCATATGGAAGAGAAAGCATTTATAAAAGTTGATTTAATGACCATTCACTATTCCATAGGACTGCTGGTGAAACACTTTGCTCTTCTCTGTAAAGAAGTGGTGGTCTCCAGGCAAAGAGAGACGCTATGCAATCCAGGGTGGTTGAGGTGTTGGTTTGCTTTTCTAAGTTACATTTCTTTGTTCCATAATAGGGTTATATGGGCCCTGTGAAGGAGGGTTGGAGTTATTAGGAAGTGAAGGTGATGTTAAAAACATCAGTGAAATATTTTTTTTAATATCTAACCATGTTAGGAAAACTGATGTCAATACCTGTTTGATTACCTGTATAGTATAGTCCACTCCAGCATACTAATTATACAAGCTTATAATGGATATGATTTTTTTAAAACCTCTCTAATGTGACTTCCTGAAAAGTAAAATAACATCAACAACTGACCTTTCCTCATCTAAGGGGAAAGCCTGTAGAGGAAACTTCCCCATGCCACTCATAATAAAAGTTGTAAGTGCTGATTGATCTTACAGCACTGAAAGGCACAGGGTGGATTCTATAGGTCTCTCTATAAAAATCTTCTGTATGTAAAGGGTACATATGTATTTGTTGATACCCATATTTATACAAACTTGGATCTTCCTTTGATGTTAATAGAAATTCTTTGGGTGGTACCTATATCAAGAGAAGGAGAAAATTCCTTCATTCATTGGAGAAAGGGAAGGCTAATGCCTTTATGTAGTATCTACTGCGCGCCAGTCACTATGCCAAGTGCATTTTCACAAATACTGTCTCCTCCAATCCTCACAACAACCCTGAAGGCCATGTGTACTACTATTGTCCTCATTTTAAGAATTAAGTAAACCAAAGCATCCAGAGTTTAAATCATTTGTCCAGAGTCACACAACTACTAAGTGTGTGAGGCCATATTTGAATTCAGGTCTTTGCTAACTCTAGGTTCAACACTATATCCACTGTCTTCCAACCGCCTCATGCAGCCTTTAGCTTTATAAGTTTATGTACATGAGTGCACATTCATTTATGTATATATTCCATAGTATGTGATTTGAGTATATTAATTTTGCAATAATGAGAGGGAGGGGAAGGAGCCACAATCCAAATGACATGGACAAATTCAAATAAAAGGAAGACCTTCAGAGATATTGTGTCAATAGTAGGAGTGTCCAGAAAGACACAATCTAAAGCGTGTGAAATAGAAATTGGTGCCAAGGAGATTTAGAAGCTAGGAAGTCAATGACTGCAGAAATCAGGCAACCAGGTCAGGAAATCTAGTCCATTGTTAAACTTAGAGTCAAACAGAATATCAAAAACAAGGAATCACTTAAAGCAGGACTCCAGAAGAAGGTTATGGTGGCCAATTTGAATTCCTATTGTCTGAATCAACTACAGATTATTCTTGCCTACAAATACCATTACCATTCACAAGCACCTCCATAATCTCCTCTACTAAATAACAGGGGTAGAGATACAGTGGTAGTGACACACTTAATTTGTTCAATTATCATTATATGTCCTGTGAATCCAGGACTTTAAAAAGACACTAAAAATATACACCCATGAGATCTCACAAGCGTTTAATCTTCAATATAAGGTGAGGTGTTTTTCCTCTATTCTCATTTCTTTTTATAAAAAAGAGACGTCTTCGATTACAGACCCAACCCTTTTAAATGTGAAGAAATTACCATCTGTATTGCGTAAGCTCTTCTCTGTATTACACAAAACCTCCCACATCTGAACTTACAACAGGAAAATCTCCCTATAGTGCATTTGAAATATTAGCACTTTGAAGAATGAATACAACCTGAGCACAAAGCTAATTTTTATCTGAGCTGGGCCTTTTGCAAGCAGAATGGGACTATATAATGAGATAAGGAATGTTAGTTCTGTATCACTCATGTAACAAAGCTTGTAACAATAGCAAAGGCACAACATTAGTTATTTCCAGTGACAATATTAGGACTGTAATGAGAACAAAATGGCACAGCATATTCATTCTCCTGACAGGTATTGCAATAATAATGGGAAAGGACAAAAAATTCATCTATTCTCACTTGGCCAAATGGGAAATAGATCTGGCAGGAACAATGCTGAAACAGACAAGGAGGAGAGGGAAAAACACAGAATAGAACTTTAAATCTTAAATTTAATGTCCAGCTTAGCCAGAGATTCATATCAAGTTTCTATCTGCAATCTGCTTAACTTCTATCATATAAACTCAAAGCTAATGCTAATATCACCTCAATAGGAAGACTTCTGGTATGCAACCCTGGCCAAGGAAGTCTGATCTCATGGTCAAGTTTTTTGTTTTTTTGTTTTTTGGGGTTTTTTTTACCCAATTTTGAAGTCCCCCAACTAGGTAACTGACATTGGCTCACTTCCTTGAGCAGCAGAAAAATTATCTTTTGTTTTGAATGATTTAAAATTTTATTTTCTCCCAATTACATATAAAAATAATCTTTCACTTATTTTAATTTTGAGTTTGAAATTGTCTCCCTCCCTCCCTTCTCCCCCTCATTGAGAAGGCAAGAGATTTGATATAGATTATACATGTACAGTTATGCAAAACATATTTCCACATTAGTCATGTTATAAAAGAAAACACAGACTCTCCCCCCACCAAAAAATGCAAGAAAGATAAAGAAGACAAAGAAAAAGTATGTTTCAATCTGCATTCAGATTCCATCCATTCTTTCTCAGGAGATGGATAACATTTTTCATCATATTTCAGTATTTCAGAGTTGTCTCGGATCATTATATTGCTGAGAATACCTAAATCATTCACAGTTGATCATTGTTTAATATTATTTTAACATATACAACAGACTCCTGGGTCTGTTCATTTCACTTTGTATCAGTTCACATAAGTCTTTCCATGTTTTTCTGAAATCCTTCTGCTTGTCATTTCTTATAGTACAATAGTATTCCATCACAGTTATATACAACAACTTGTTCAGCCATACCCCAATTGATGGGTATACCCTCAATTTCCAATTTTTTGCCACCATTTAAACAGCTACTATAAGTGTTTTGTACATATAGATCCTTTTTCTCTAGTGGGAGAATATCTTAAGTCTCATGACCAAAAATTAAGGAATGAAAGAATGAAAATCATGTATTATGGCAAGCTAAGCCCTGGCAACACAAATACAAAAGCAAGATACTTTTGTTTTCCTCTCAAAGATCTTAGATTCTAATAGATGCAACAGTACCTATAGAGGATTGGTGAAGGTAAGAGAAAAAGTCATTACAGGTAATGTCATGCTTTAGTATAAATGAGCATAAATGAAATCTGTCATTTTCAGGTCAAAACTGACTCTCACAAGTATTTTTCAATTTACCTTGGAAATTGACACCTGGGTATTTGTAATGGGCGGTAGTCTCTATCCACATTTTGGGGCATCCAATCCTGCCAAGATTCTTGAGAGGAAGTTATGTTCTCCTTTCATGAAAAATGTAACAGAGAGCCAATAATATTTGTGTTAACACCCATCACAACACAAAGGAATTGATCAATGAGGGATGAACTGTCTCTCCCTTTTGGGGATGTTAGAAAAAATAAACCCATCATAGCAAAGATGTCTTTCTAGACATGCTCTGCTGCTTCTGAGTATGGTGGCCTCTGGAAATTCTGCCTATTAGCACTCCCAGTGGTGGCCCTCAGCAGTTACTCTTAGCAGCAGTGTCTCCCCACAGTGCCTTTCATCACCTGTTTCCACCATCAGTCACTCTTCTCCACCCTGGCTCTCAGTGGTGTTTAGCAGTTTCTAGTGGTGCCAGCAATGTTCCTACCAATGGCCTTTCCCAGCATTTACTACCATGGTTAGCCTCTTCAAATTATCTCTTTAATCAGGATCCTTGATATTACTTTCTCAACACTACCATGACAGGGCAAGATACAACAGAATTTCAATGCTCTTTCTATAAAAAATGGGGTGCCCTTCTCAATGTATTACTACCATGCACTGAGAAAGAATTGAAAAGGTCCATACACAACCTATAATTTACTCTGAATTCTAAGCTGTATTTAAATAGTTTGCTTTTCTGGGTAGTGATACTGAACAATTTGCAGAGTAGATTATCATTCTTGGTTTTGCTCCTTTGTCTCCCCAGCATCGGCCACAGGATCACAATTTTTTTTTATTGCTACAGCATAGTAAGCCTATAGCCAAATACTTCAGATAAAAGTTTGAAGAGTTTTCATGGCCTCTTCCCTTTTCCTTTTTAGAGTGCTCTGGCAAACAACAATCTTTTCAAGGAAACTTTTTCAATGAATTTCCCAGAAGTTTGGGAGTAAAATATCTTTTAATTGTAAAGGTATCTTTGAGTTAGATGGAATTTGACAAATTAAATTACATCTGCTCTTTTTATTTTTTTGAGAGGCAAAGTGGTACAGTGGATAGAAAGCTAATCTTGAACCCAGGAAGTACAGAGTTCAATTATTACAAACTCTTATACATAATGGCTAACCCTGGGAAAATTCCCTAACCTCTTAGCGTTCTAAGCCACTGTCCAAGACAGGGTGGGTAACCTGCAGCTTCAAGGTCACATGTGGCCCTCTAGGTCCTTGGGTGTGGCCTTTTTGACTGAATCCAAACTTCACAGAACAAATCCCCTTAATAAAAGGGTTTGTTCTATAAAACTTGGAGGTTGTCAAAAGGCCACACGCAAGAACTTAGAAGGAAAGGCCACTTGTGGCCTCCAGGCCACAGATTCCCTACTCCTGAAAACTTTAAGTTGCAAAAACAGATATAAACCTACATTGGAAGAGGGAGTTTCCTCATTTAGAAATTCCTTAAACCAATGTAATCATAGGACAGTCCCTATCCTTATTTCTATGATATTTTTCTATCAGATAGGTATCTATTGATTGTGACAAATAAATTGCAAGATTCACTATTAAACATTAACTTGACTTGTTTTACCACCATAAAAGTGGAAAGTCCTGGTACCCAAGTTTATTGATTGTTTATTCTGGCTACATATTGAGGAATTTGATTAGAGAATCAGGTCTTGATATTTCCTTTATGTGTACTTTACCCATATTTATACTCTGGAGATAATTAGATCAGTGGTTTCATACTATGGTCAGATGCTAAGGTGTAATTTCCAAGCAATATTCTCAATAATCAAAACTCTAAATAAATCTAATCATTATTTTATTCACTGTGGCTTAAACACATACATTCATAAAGAAAACTGGTTTGAGAAAAAAAATGTTCTGTGCTCTGGTTTCTTCATTAGCAGAGTAAGAACATTTGCCCTCCTACTGTTGTCGTAAGGACATTGTAAGAATCAATTAACTAAATTAATTAATTTCACTAATTAACTAAAGTTAAAGACTTTTCTACTTGGATGGTAACTTAGAGGTCATCTAACCGTACCCTCAACCCCAATGCAAGATTCCTATCTATAATACCTTTGACAAATAGTTATGCAGCTTCAAGTTAAATATCCAGTTCTATTGTTAGAGAGTCTTAGTTATTTAAAAGGTCTACAAAAATCTCTAGAACCTAACACTACAAAATATCTTGAAGAGCAAGCTGCTAAATTAGTGTTGCCTCAATAGCACATAGTTAGAAGTCAGCTCCATTTTGCCCAAATCCTTGGGCTATGAATCCAATCCATGGTGAATATAGTTCTGGATCCCTGTATAATCTTTAGCCTCCTAAAGATTACTAACAAACTAGTTTAGCTTGGCATATGATTTACTGAAACTATGTCAAACCATTTTCTACCAGGAGAAGGGAACCTGTAGCCTTCCAGGTATTTGAGTGTGACCTTTTGACTGAGTCCAAGTTTTAAGGAACAAATCCTTTCTGTAAGAGGATTTGTTTTGTTAAGTTTGGACGCAAAGGACCACACTTGAGGACCTAGAGAGTCACATGTGGCTTTGAGGCTGCAGGCTCCCCATCTCTGCTCTAGTCCTACCATAGAATCTACTCAAAGTCCTGCAGTGCTCCAAATTAACTCCTTGTAGGTATCTCCATTGTTAACTCAGGGGTAGTCAGAACAAGGCAGCACAGACCTGGTTTTCTAGTGCTTTTCCAAGTCATATCAGTCATAGTAAGTCTACCACAATCAGGTTTATAGCACCAGAGCAAAAACAGTTTCAGGGGTGTTGGGTTTACCCTACATTGTTCTTAGTGCCAGAGATGTGGAATTTCAGAAGAGGTCTAGATGACTGTGATAATAATGAGATAATTATGCATCATCCTTGCAAAGGTCAGAAGTGTTTGGAAGGTATGAGGGACAGATATAAGAAAATGACTTTGCCTATAGATATAGATATAGATAGATAGACAGATTTACATGTATATCTTTATATCTATCTATCTATACACACACACACACACATATATATACATACATACATACATACATATATATATATATATATATATATATATATATATATATATATATATATATATATATATATATATATATATATATATATATATATATATGCCATATGAACAGGAAGACTGCAATTTCTCATTGTCCTCTAGAGATAATTTGGGGATTTTTGAGTTTCTCCTCCAGCCCTGCCACCCCTGCAATGAAGGGGAAAATGGAGGAGAGCTAGCAGATTTTACCAAGTTAGGGAACCCTGAACTTTGGCTTCTACGATGTTATAATGTATTGTAGTCCAAGGATCAGTCTAGCTAATACCCGTTGAATCTCATATTCTCTGACAAAAGCAGCCCAGCTAATAACTTTCTTACTCCCTCCTGTGATTTCATCCTTCAAAACACTGAAGTATCAACAAAGTTTATTTCATTTTATCTTTAAACTTTTAGAAACAATTTTATTTAAAGTTTTGAGATCCAAATTCTATTGGACCTCTCTCTCCTCCCCACCTCCCTGAGATAGGAAGCAACCAGATATTTGTTAATCATGTGCAATTACGTAAAAGATTTCCACATTAGCTCTTTTTTTTGTATAAGAAGACTAGAATGCAAGAAAAAATGAAAAAAAAAAAGGGAAAAATAGCATGTTTTTAGGCTATATTTAAAACATGTAGGTTCTTTCTTTGGAAGGAGATAGTATGCTTCATTATCAGTCCTTTGAGACTGTCTTGGATCATTGTATTGCTGAGAATAGCTCAGACATTCACAACTGTTTACCCTACAATATTGCTCTTATTCAGTATGATGTTCTTCTGGTTCTGTTCACTTCACTTCATATTAGTTCATTTAAGCCTTTCCAGGTTTTTTCTGAAATCATTCTTCTTGTCATTCCTTATGGCATAATAATATTCTATCAAAATCATATACCACAACTTGTTTAGCCATTCCCCAATTGATGGGCATCCCTTTGTTTCCAATTCTTAGCCACCAAAAAAAGAGTTAGTATAAATATTTTTGTACACATGGGAGCTTTTCCCTTTTTCTCGGTGATTCTGGGATATAGCCCTAGCAGTGGTATTTCTGGATCAAAGAGTAGACACAATTTTAGAGTTCTTTGGGCATAGTTTCAAACTGTTCTCCAGGATGATTGGATGAATTCACAACTACAACAACAGTACATCAGTGTCCCAATTTTCCCATCCTCTCCAACAGATTTCATTTCCTTTTTTGATCACAGTAGCCAGTCTGATAGGTGTGAGATGGTACCTCTGAGTTATTTTAATTTGTTTTTCTCTAATCAAAATATGCTTTATAGGTGGATAAAGATATAGATAGCTTTGATTTCTTCCTCTGAAAACCACCTGCTCATATCTTTGACCATTTATGAAGTGGAGAATAGTTTATATTCTTGTAAAATTGACTAAGTTCTCTATACATTTGAGAAATGAGGTCTTTATCACAGACACTGTCTATAAAGATTGTTTCCCATCTTTCTGCTTTCCTTCTAATCTTTGCTACATTGATTTTATTTGTACAAAAGATTTTTAATTTAATATAATCAAAATGATCTTTTATATTTTTGTAATGCTCTCTATCTTTTGTTTGATCACAAATTGTTCTCCTACACATAGATCTGACATATAGACCATTCCTTGCTCTTCTAATTTGTTTCTAGTCTCTATGTCTAAATCATGCCAAACGTGTGTCATATATAACTTTACTAATATTCTGTATACCTTTTTAATTTCTTTCTTTTTCATTTTTTCATTGGATTTATCAAGTTTTGAGATGGGACATGTAAGGTTACCAAACAGTATAGTTTTTCTGTTTCTTCCTGTAACTCATTTAATTTCTCCTTCAAGAATTTGTATGCTATATCACTTGGTGCATATATGTTTAGTATTTATATTGCTTCATCTTTTATAATGCCTTTTAGCAACATGTAGTTTCCTTCCTTATTTCTATTAATTAGGTCTATTTTAGCTTTTCCTTTGTCTGAGATCAGGATAGCTACTTCTTTTTCTTTTTACTTCAGGTGAAGCTTAATACATCTTGCTCCCTTCCCTTACCTTTACTCTGTGTTTGTCTCTCTGCTTCAAGTGTGTTTCTTGTAAAAAATATATTCTAGGATTCTGGTTTTAGATCCACTCTGTTATCTACTTCCATTTTATGGGAGAGTTCATCCCACTCACATTCATGTCTACCTGTGTATTTTCCTGCATCCTATTCTTTCTCCTATTTGTCCTCTCCTCTCACCCTTCCCCTACTCACCAGTATTTCACTTCTATCTATTACCTGCCATGATCTACCCTCCCTTCTGTCAGTTCCTACCCCTCACCCTTTACTTAATCTCCTCCCCTTCTACTTCTCTGTTGGGTAAGATATTCCTACATTAAACTGATCATGTAAATAGTTCCCTCTTTGATATACTGATGAGAGTAAGGTTCAAGCAATACTCGTTGCCTACCCTCCCATCTTCTCCTCCACTGTAATATGTCTTTCATGACTCATGTGAAAAAAATTTACCCCATTTTACCTCCCCCTTCCTTCAGCATCCATTGTACTCCTCTTTATGATCCCTTGATTTTTTTATGTGATTCCATCAAATTCACCTTATACTTGCACCTTCTGTCCATGCGCATTCCTTTTAGCTGTACTATTAGTGATACAATTTTTAAGAATTACAGGTATCATCTTCCCATATAGGAACAGAAATAGTTTAGTTCTATTGAATCTCTTATGTTTTCTTTTCCCTTCTTATCTGTTTGTGTTTCTCTTGGGTTGTTTGGAGGTGAATATCTGACAGTGTAAGGTTAATATAAGATTAATGGTGGGTGGAGGGGAAGAGAGTTAAAGATCTTCCTCATCCATTAATAGGCCTCAGACACCTTTTATTAATTTCTAATGAGGCACAGGGTCACTAGGATTGTGCCCTCCAGCTCTGGAAAGAGTATATAAACTCTGAGATGAGGTTTTGTTTTGGCGTTTACTTTTAGAAGAAGGTTCTGTGTGCCAGATGAGACTCTTGGTGGCCTTTTTGAGAAGCCATTGAGCTTTGAAAACCCAGATGCTGATGTTTCTCTCTCTGGTAATGGAAGGGAGGTTATTACAAGGGAGAACAGATTGTGATAGGGGTAATTAGAATGCTTGGCATTTAGGGGTGGGGGAGGGGAGAAATGGGGAGAAAATTTGGAACCCAAAATTTTGTGGAAGTGAATGTTGAAAACCTAAATAAACAGATGAATAAATGAATGAATGAATGAAAAATAAATAAAAATTAAAAAAAGAATGGAACTGTGAAGACACAAAAGGCAACAATTCCATTTAGAAGGAAAAGCAGGATAGACATTTGTGTATACACAAGAAACTAACCAAACAACCGAGATCTTTAAAAGAAATGTACAGAAAATAGAAGTAAGACCTGACTACCAGGGATGGATAAGAGTGTGACATAGTCATGTTAAAAAAAAGTATCAATCATGCTAAAACTCAGAATGAGCTAAAGTTGATGAGGAAGGCCAAAGATAACAAAAAGCACTTGTTTAGCTATAATGTCTTTAAAATGAGGATAAAATTAAGGAGAGAACCTTTTCTTGGAAATGATGGAATGATGATAACTGAAACAGAAAAAAGGCAGAATTAGTCAATTCTTGACTTGTTTCCTCTTCCAAGGAAAACAACCCTAGAACTGAATATGACATAAGAAAAATGATTTATTGATGGGTTGGTGCCCAAAATAACTAAGGAGATAGAGTAAGAGCATCTAGTTTCCTTTGATGAATTCAACTCACTTGTCCCAGATCAACTATATGCTTGGACAGTAAAAGAAATGGCAAACGTGACTGCTGAAGCAAAGTCAGTAGTGTCTGAAAGATCATAGAAAAATAAGAGAAGCATCAGTAGTTTGGAGAAGGAAAAAGCTAGTCTTAATTTTCAAAAAAATGAAGACAATCACTGAGTTTGATTTCCATACCAATTAAAAAGCTGGTTGGCATACATTTATAAAACACAGCATTGATTATAAAGAGCAAGTAAGTCTTCATCAAAAGCAAGATGTGCCAGACCAAGTTGATTTTTTTCTCTCCTTTTTTGGAGGACTATTAATTAGTAGAGGATCAGAATTTTGAGGTTAGTTTACCTAGATTTTAGCAAAGGTTTTAATAATATATTTCAGGCTATTGTTGTAGAGAAAATGAAGAAATACGGATGAGAAGAAAATACAATTAAGTGTATTCAGAACTAATTGGATGGTTAGACTCAAAATATTGTTTTCAGAGATAGGATTTAAGTGCAAGTCTTTCCTGATCTTAAACCCAGTGCTATTTCTTCTATATTATGCAGATAAATATTCATATTATAAATGTTATTTCTAAAATTGCTGTGGATAGAATATTCAGGTTGATTAATTGCCAAATAACTACAGTAGATGTGGATCAGATGATTAAGATTATTGCTTTTTATTTTCATTACTACCGAGTAAAGTAAACTTCTTCTTAGTCCCCCCAAAAGTTCTTTCAAAATGACAATACTCTAAAAAGGATGTCCATAATAAATATAATACCTCTGTCTACCCTGTGAGTAATGCCAGAAAAAACACGGCTTTAACTTAAGGGACACAACTTCTGAGTGGCTAAGAGAATGTTTAGCCAGGATGCTACGTGAATAAAGAAGGAACTTACTTTGGTTGATTATAGAGGCTTCAAGATTAAACTTGAAAGGAAGTTGTCTTCCTGACTCTAGGCCCATTGCTCGATCCAGCGACCTAGAGCAGAAATTTTATATAGAAGGGTATAAAACAGCATATTTTTTCTTCAAAATCAGGTGGTAGGAGCAAAATGGGAAGAGAAAAAGGTGAGAAAGAAAAATGTAGGAAATATGATTTATGGACTCCAACATTTATATGCTATTCTCTCCATACAGGAATATTTCATTGGGTAAAAATTAAAGGGTGCATGATAATCAGAATACAGAAAAACAGATAACTGATTCTGAGATTTTTCTAAACCAAGAGGATAGATATGAATGATCAGTTGAATCCAACAACAAATGTTCTGATTCAATATCTACAGAGAAATATTTCCTCAGAATAGACCACATTTGTTTGCAGAACAATAACTAGACTTTTTGAAGGAATATAGCATCTAATCAATAAATGTGAAATATGACAGCTGACAGTACTGATTCCACTGGGATGGATTTGCTATTTTGCTTTCCAGGTGTTTTGAATTAAGATCTTTATTCCTCCCAGACTACTTTGTTTTCTCTTATCTTTCCACATTACTGACTTTTCTTGCTCTTCTGAAGCTCATTACTACCTTTGAACACATTTCAATTCCACCTCTGAGTTTCCTCTCAGAGATTCCATTATGCAGCTGAAATATCTTTCTTGTCCCCAACTATCCAAATTCCCCTTCTTGCATCATTCAGAAAACTCCTCAAATTCCACTTTCATGAAGCCTAAAATACCATCCCCATCATCAAACATTCATTGAGACAGCATGGAGTTGAAGAAAGAGAGGCAGGAAGGAAGAACTAGGTTTGCAAATCCTTAGAAAGTTACTAGCTGTGTGACTATTAGCAAGTGATTCTATTTCTGACTCTCAGTTTTTTTCTTCTATAAAGTGAAGATAATAATATTATTTGCCTCATAGACACATTGTAAGCATCAGATGAGATAAGACTTGTAAATCTCTTTGCAAACCTTATGGCTTATAAACATTTTAGCTACTATTAAAAGACATTCTTGAGATGAGGTGACAAAACATAAATGGTACCTTCTCATCTTTTTTAGGTATGATGATCCCAGAGCTCAGAAGGATGAGCTAGATTGGAGGAATCTGAAATTCAGATGTTAGATTTTTTAGAATAAGTGATTCTCAAACACCTCACAGTGGACATCAGGAAAAATTTAAACAGATGTGTTAATATGATGGGAGATAACATACATAGACCCAGATGCAAGCAGGAGATGGATAAGTAGTAGAAAAGACTTTCAACACATTTGTTATTCTAAAAGAAGAGTGCTTCCACAGAAGAGGATCACACTTTTTGTTGTTGATGAGTTCACATTTTTATAGTTACTGCCTCAATCTCTGCATTGACCATCACCACAAACCAATATAGTCAGTCTTTTGGTAACTTTTGGTTTTCATTCTCCCAAAGGAATTGTAGACAGAAGACAATCTTTGGGCATACCACCTAACAGCCAATTGAGTCCCTCAAAAAACTATCAAGAGCATTTGGTTGGAGCCAAGATGGTGGAGAAGAAGGACAACCTATAAGAGCTCTCCTCCCACAGCCCATAAAATACCTGTAAAAAGTGACAGTAAACAAATTCTAGAACAGCACAAACCACAAAATGACAGAATGAAAGAGATTTCCAGCCCAAGGCAACAAGGAAGATCTGAAGGAAAGGTCTATCACACTAGACTCAGAGTAGAGTGTAACCCAGTATTGCCCACCCAGTGTGCCAGGGACAGGATCAGAGCAGGCTTCAGGATGCACTGGCAGCATCTGTAGTTCCCAGATTCCCCTAACCCACAAACTCCAGAGACAGCTTCAAAGGTCAGTAAGACAGCTCTTTCACTTGGGTGAGAAGGGAGAAGGGTCCTCTTGCCCTAGCTCTGGCCTCATGTGGCCCCAGGCTATGGCAGCATCCATTTCTGGAGCCCTTGGTCTAAAGCCCCTGGAGGAATTAAGCTGCTGATCTGGGTCTCACTCCTGAGTAGGGGCCCTGGTTTAAGGAGAAGCACTGACCTGGTGCAGCTGGTGGAGGCTCTGGAGAGGGAATTCTACTTGCAAATCCTGGACAGAAAAGTTTGTGGTAGCTCCCAGACCAGAGTGCAGGACAGCAGAGGAGGAAACTCCTCTTCCCTGATTGTGCCACCTTGGAGAAACTGAGAACTAACAGGTCCCCAGACTATACCCTCCTCTTGACAAAGGATGCAAAAGTCAAGTAACTGGCTGGGGAAATGCTCAAAAATGGAAAAAAGTAAGACTATAGAAGGTTGCTTTCTTGGTGAACAGGTATTTTCTTCCATTCTTTTGGATGAGGAAGAACAATGCACATGATCAGAGAAAGACAAAAGTCAAGACTTTTGCATCCCAAACCTCCAAAATAAATATGCAGTGGTATCAGGTCATGGAAGAACTCAAAAATGATTTTGAAAATCAAGTAAGAGAGGTGGAGGAAAAATTAAGAAGAGAAATGAGAGTGATGCAAGAAAATCATGAAAAGCGAGTCAACAACTTGCAAAGGAGACTCAAAAAAATGCTGAAGAAATTAACACCTTGAAAAATAGACTAACTCAAATGGCAAAAGAGGCCCAAAAAGCCAATGAGGAGAAGAATGCTTTAAAAAGCAGAATTAAACAAATGGAAAAGGAGGTTCAAAAGCTCACTGCAGAAAATAGTTCTTTAAAAATTAGAATGGGATAGATTAAAGCTAATGACTTTATGAGAAACCAAGAAATTACAAAACAAAACCAAAAGAATGAAAAGATAGAAGACAATGCGAAATATCTCATTGGAAAAACAACTGAACTGGAAAATAGACCCAGGAGAGACAATTTAAAAATTATAGAACTACCTGAAATTCATGATAAAAAAAGAGCCTAGATATCATCTTTCATAAAATTATGAAGGAAAACTGCCTGATATTCTAGAGCGAATGAGTAAAATAAATATTGAAAGAATCCACCAATCATCACCTGAAAGAGACCCAAAAAAAAAAAAAACTCCTAGGAAAATTTAGAACTCAGAATCTTGTGGAAATGAGTGTTGAATACTAAAAATAAATAAATAAATTTTAAAAAATATCATTTGGTTGTTTTATCACGTTGTGATGAAGACTATACCTCCTTCTCCCTATGTCTTCCTTTTCAACACAATTGGACCTAACACCCTGACACATACTACAGAAAAGTGATGGTGAGCTAATTCTCAAAATCACCTGCAGTCTACTGGTGGTATTTACCTTGTCATGAGACTGTCAAAGGAATCACTTCCCTCATTGGGCATAAGATTGTTTGCAGATACTTCCAATGACTATGGAGTTGATTTCATGTTTGCATAATTTCCTGTATTGCCCTGACTGAGACTACCTCACATTTTGGCCTCCTTGGTGGCCATCAGACTATAAGAGAATGAGCACAGGACTGGGATACAGAGGAAATTCTATTCAAAACAAGCTGCTTTTTGACTGTATGACTGTGGACAAGTGACAATCTTCTTGAACTTCACTTTTTCATCTATAAAATGGGAGCTTTGATTTGGGTAATGGGATGAATGAATGAAAAAAACTATGTTTTTTCTATATTTCCACATTAGTCATATTGTGAAAGAAGAATCAGAACAAAGGGGAAAAAAAGAGAAAATAGTATGCTTCAATGTGCATTCAGAATCCATGCTTCCTATAGTATTTCCCATAATGAGGCTTTTGGACTTGTCTTAATTTGTATTGTATTGCTGAGAAGAGATAAGTCTATCTTATCTAGATAAGTCAAAGTTGGTCATTGAACTATGTTGCTGTTACTGTTTATAACATTCTCCTGGTTCTGTTCATTTCACTCACCATCAATTCACGTGAATCTTTCCAGAATTTTCCGAAATCCATCTGCTTATCATTTCCTTTGGGTTTTTTTTTTTGGATTCTCTTTTTAAAAGAATTTATTTATTTTTAGTTTTCAACATTTTCATCTACAAGACTTTGAGTTCAAAATTTTCTCCCCATCTCTCCCCCAGCTCACTCCAAGAGATCATGCATTTCAATTACTCCTTCCCCCAATCTGTCCTCCCTTGTATGACACTTCTCCCTTCTTTCATCCCCTTCCCTTCTATTTTCTTGTAGGGCAAGACACATTTCTGCAACCCATTACCTGTATGTCTAATTTCCCAGTTGAATGTAAAAACAATTTTAGCATTCATTTTTAAAACTTTAAGTTCCAATTTCTCTCCCTTCCTCCCTCCCCACCTGTCCCCACTGAGAAGGCAAGCAATTTGATATAATCTATCCATGTTTAATCATGCAAAATACTTCCATATCAGTCATGATGTGAAAGACTAACTATATTTACTTCCATCCTATCCTGCCCCCATTTATTCTGTTCCCTCTTTTGATCCCATCCCTCCTCAAAAGTATTTACTTCTAATTACCCCTTCTTCTATTTGCCTTCCCTTCTATCATCTTCCCATCCCCCACTTATCCCCTTCTCCTTCTACTATCTTGTAGTGTAAGATAGATTTTCATACCAAACTGAGTGTATGTTATTGCATCTTTAAACCAAATCTGATTTGAGTAAGGTTCATCCTTTCCCTCTCACCATCCTCCTCTTCCCTCCATTGAAAAAGCTCTTTCTTGCCTCTTTTATGTGAGAGATAATTTACTCCATTCTATTTCTCCTTTTCTCTTTCTCTCAATATATTCCTCTCTCACCCCTTAATTTTTCTTTTTTTAGATATCACTCCTTCATATTCAACTCACCCTCTGCCCTCTGTCTATATGTATGTAATGCTGAGAAAAGTCTCAGTAGTTACACGTATTATCTTTCCATGTAGGAATGCAAACAGTTCAACTTTAGTAAGTCTCCTATGATTTCTCTTTCCTGTCTGCCTTTTCATGCTTCTCTCGATTCTTGTGTTTGAAAGTCAGATTTTCTATTCAGCTCTGGTCTTTTCATCAAGAATGCTTGAAAGTTCTCTATTTCACTGAATGACCATTTTTTCCCCTGAAGTATTATATTCAGTTTTGCTGAGTAGTTAATTCTTGGTTTTGATCCTAGCTCTTTTGACCTCTGGAATATCATGTGCCAAGCCCTTTGATCTTTAATGTCAAAGCTACTAGATCTTGTGTTTCCACAATACTCGAATTGTTTATTTCTGGCTGTTTGCAATATTTTCTCCTTGACCTAGGCGCTCTGGAATTTGGCTGCAATATTCCTGGGAGTGTTCCTTTTGGGATTTCTTTCAGAAAGTGATTGGTGGATTCTTTCAATACCTGTTTTACCTTCTGGTTCTAGAACATCAGGGCAGTTTTCTTTGATAATTTCTTGAAAGATGATGCCTAGGCTCTTTTTCTGATCATTGTCTCTTCTGGATCTATTTTTTCTGGTCAGTTGTTTTCCCAGTGGTATATTTCACATTACCTTCTTGGTTTTATTTAATAATTTCTTGATTTTTCATAAAATCATTAGCTTCCATCTGCTCCATTCTAATCTTTAAAGAATTAGTTTCTTCAGTGAGCTTTTCCACCTCCTTTTCCATCTGGCCAATTCTGCTTTTTTTAAGGCATTCTTCTCTTCTTTGGCTTCTTGGATTATTTTTTGTCATATGGGGATTTGGGGTAATCTATTTTTTTAAGTTATTATTTTCATCACCATTTTTGTGTCCCATTTAAGAAGCAGTTAATTAGTTTTTCATTATTTTCTTGCATCAGTCTCATTTCTCTTCCCAATTTTTGCTCCACTTCTCTTACTTAAATTTCAAATTTCTTTTTGAGCTATTCCATGGCCTGAGACAAATTCATATTTTTCTTGAGCTCTTTGGGTGTAGGAGTTTTGACTTTGTCGGCTTCTTCTGTTTGTGTATTTTCGTCTTCCTTGTCATCAGTGTATAATTTTATATGTAGTCTCATTCCTTTTTTCAGTTTCTACTCATTTCCCCAGCCATTTACTTGACTTTTGAGCTCTTTGACAAGGTAGTTCTCTGTTTCCAGTGGGAGTAGGAGGTTTACTGTCAGTTACTGGATTCTCCCCCTAAATCTGTGTGCCTAGAGCTCCTGAAACAGCCACTGTCTCTTCCTCTGCCCCTGCTGCTGCTGTCCCACCTTCTCCACCACCCTAGGGCTGGGGTTGGACCACTGTACTCTCTCACACAGGTCAGACAAGTTCTTTCCACTGACCTTCCAAATTGTCCTTGGTTTTGGGGGGTTGAGAAGTCTGGAAACCACCACAGGTGCCAGAGATTCAGTCTTCCTGAGGCATGCTTAGATCTCATTTGTGCCAGCACAGCCCACATTGGACTGCACTCTGCTCCCAGAGTGGCACGATAGACGCTTCCTGTCAATCAATCTTGAGCTGGATGTTTGCTTTATTCCATCATTCTGTGGCTTCTGAAACTCTAGAATTTGTTTAGATATTTGACTGTGCTTTGGGTGAGAGCTCTAGCAACTCTCTGCTTCTACTCTGCCATCTTGACTCTGCCCCTGCTCATCATTTCGTAAAGCACATCATGTCTTATAGTATTCCATTACATTCATATAGCACAACTTGTTCAGCCATTCCTTGAATGATGGGCATCCCCCCAATTTCCAATTCTGTGCCACTGCAAAAAAAGCTACATATGGATCCTTCCCATTTTTTGTGATCTCTGGAACACACATCTAGAAGTGGCATTGAAAAATACCTTTATCAATCATTTGTTATTTGTCATTACTGTGCTGAGTACTGGAGTAAAAATATAAACAAAAAAGAAAATCTCTGCTCTCAAAGAGTTATATTCTATTGTGAGAAATTCATACAATACAACTAAAAAAAATGGGTAGAGAGATCCAAAGGGCAGAGTTCAAGTTCTATTGGGAAGGGGAGAGGGAGGATGGAAAGAATGTAAGAAGAATCATCTGAAAGTAACCAGTAAGTGGAATGATAGCCTAGTCCTGATCAAAATGAGACACAAGTTCATTGATCAGAATCTAGGTTCCAATGATCATAGTACAGAATCAAGTAGAAGATGACCTTTAGATCCTTTCAAACTTCCAGTCAATGATCCTATTTTTTCAAAGAAATTCAGTTTTAAGTAACAATTTTCAGCAATGGACAGTGGCCACATCTGTCATTATAAGAAAGTAGCTTTTGAAAAAGAGGAAACAAGAATATGGCTGCTTAGCTAAAAAATGCCCCTTACACAAAGATGCAGGGTAGAGATGGGTATCAAAATAATTTCACGTGAATTCAGCAAAAGCAGCAACTTTCATGGAAAATGCAAGTCAGAGCAGCTTGGTTTACTGAGAGTGAGTGATTGTCTGGTGCTCATTGGGAAAGCAGAAATACCTCTAACCTTGGCACTGAAGCAAATGATTGGATGGCTGACACAACTTGTTTTTATGACTACTGAATTTAATAAAGTAGAAAAAAAGACAATAATGGAAGTTGGTTATCTGATCCAGCCACTTGTCTCTAATTTAGCATGGCAGGTAATTATTGAATCAAACTTGGCATGTTTCACAACTGAAATATGTGGAAACTGAGTCAAATGGATGGATAGATGGATGAATGGATGGATGGATGGATGGATGGATGGATGGTTGGATGGATGGATAGAGAGACAGAGAGACAGAGATGGAGAGGTATATAACATAGATAGATAGATGATAGATAGATAGATAGATAGATAGATAGATAGATAAAAAAGTGAATAAATTATTGAATGAATGAAAAAGCATTTATTAAACTTAGAAATATCATCCCCCAGAGTCCATTTGTACAAGACAGTATGGCAATCTGTGGTTCATATTCAGGGCTTATTATATTAAGATTTTATTGTGTCCCTCAGAGAACAGGGATCTGTCAATAGGGACTCCTACTGCATGCGGCAGAAAGGATTTGTGAAGTTGATCAGAGATAGATTATTATTAGATGTTTTCACCAATAAACTGATTCCAGAAAAATCTAGAAAAATCAACATGGGACATTACCTATTGCCACCCCTTACCACAACAACCAGGGAAGAAGTAGGTCTTACAGAAAAATAGTCCAGAAAGTAGACAGAAGGTATTAAATTCATGTTGGCAGAGAGTAGACAGGAATAGCTCAGGAAGGCAGGTAAGCAAACTACAGAAAGAAGGCCTAAAAGCAAGTAATGGGGACTGACTCACAAAAATAGAGGGTTAAAGAAAGACTTAAATTTCTGAAAGGACTAGCCATAACAAAATTCAAGTTGGAAATATGGGAGAGGCTATCAATTCAATTCAATTTAATTCAATAATATTATTACCAAAATAGGAGACTGGGTAAAAGGAAACCAACCACTTAGTTTCTGGAGACTGGGGTTCATGGGACAAGTTTGATCATAAGGGATAATACCAGAGTATAGTAGTTAGAACAATGATACAAGTTTATAGTGGGACCAGAGTAAAGGTTAACTGCTTTTTGTTCCCCTTCAGCTGTTCTTCTTTGTATTCTACAGTCTAAGAAGGATTACAAGTTGATTATTATAGTTGAAATTAAGCCTAATTATTGATGCCAAAGTAGATTGTCTAGGTATTGGGGAACAAAATATATCAGCGAATACGGTCTAGCAAAATGATCTTAAACTGTCCAGATATTTCTATGTCCCTGCTTAGAATATCTATATCAAAACCTCTAAACATTGTGAAGTTATGAAGGGAAAATAGGTGTTGACTCTTAAACAGAAAAAAATCATCACCCATGACAGTTTGGGGGTGGCTGAATGCAGGCTAAGAGACTGAAGTTTCATGATGGTCATTTAGGTATATAAAGAAAAGAAAAAGAAGAAGCGCAAGAAGAAGAAGAAGAGGAAGAAGAAGAAAAGAAGAAGAAGAAGAAAAGGAGGAGGAGGAGAAGAAGAAAAAGAAGAAGAAGAAGAAGAAGAAGAAGAAGAAGAAGAACTGGTATGGATTATAATAATGTAGTTGGAAGCCAGATTGGGAGTAATGAGTGTAGAAAAAAGACTATGAGAAGATGTCTCTATGGATTCTGGAACCATAAAATCATAGAACTAAAGATGGAAGAAACTGTGGAGCTTATCTGGTTCAATTCCTTCATTTTACAGATGAGAAAATTCCAGAACCAAGCAGATCAAGGTTAACCAAATAGCAAGGGTCAGAAGCACAATTTGAACCTGGACCCTGTAATTCCAAAGTCAATGGTCTTCCCACTAATACTGCCTCCCTAGATACTAAGACTTAGACATTGAAACAATAAGGTGATTTTAATGTCTCTTTTCCAAATTTTGACAAAGTTGACATAGAGATGAATTAGAAAGAAATAATGAACCTAAAATAAGTTTGGGAGAAAAGTAGATTTGATAGAACTTTGACAATTATTTAATTGAATATAGCAACTGCTCAGGAATCAAAAGTGGTTCTTCAAAGGAGAGCCAATGTCCTTCAAAAGACAATTGAAGTAAGCTTTTGAAATTACTAGGGTTATATAGTCTCAGTCACGTTTACATATTTCAAGACAACAAAGTTAATATTTTCTTTTCAATGAAATTTCTCTTCCTTATGTTAAAACTATAAAATTCCTTAACTTTTTTGGTCCCTTAATAGTTTTTGCTATTTGCCTCCATACCTCCAAAGTTTCTTCTTTTTCAAATATAAGTGATGAAACTTAGATGTCATGCTCAAGTGAAGATCTAGAAGAGAATATAACAAAATAGATGCTTCTTTACCATCATGTCATATGCTCTCTGAATTATACGGGAGGGAAAATGTCACATTGTCCAATTCATAATAAAGAAGAATTGAATGTCTGTATCAATTTTTATTGCTACTGTAATGCCAAGATGAACCTGATTCTAAGACCTACCAAATGGATAAAATCCTCAAGTTTCTGAACATGCTCAAGGAAGAAGGATTCTGAAAGAAGGTAAAAATTCCTGAATAAGAAATAGTAGCTAAAAGAAAAAAGGAAAAATATCTCTACTTCTATGAAAATACTTTTTAGGAAAACCTTTAAAATGATTACTTACCTGTTCACCCCAAATAAGTAACAATCTGTGATTGTCAAGTAGAAAATGCTGATTTCATTCATTTTCCTTTCAATATAGTCTCCATGGGAGATAGTCATGCCCACAGTAAAAACAGTAGCTACCAAAGCAAATTTCCCAGACCATCATTAGAGAAAATTCTTTAAGGCAGAAACCTCAATTATCTCCTTTAATATTAGTGTCATTTTTTCTTCAAAAATTAAACCCTAGGAAAGTGTTTTATTCAGGGAATTCTGCTACTAAGAAAAAATATGCTCTATTTGATTGGAAGGCGTAAAAAAATATTTTCCACTTTCATGTTTTTATAAAGCCACTATATTAACATATCATATTCCATTTATGCTTAACTATGACTCATAGATCTTTTCAGCTGTGCATGTACCTTAATCTAGTATTTCCTCAACCTGTATTTTCTGTTATTCATTTTCTATCACCAGTTGTACTCTCTTGCTTTTCTCACTAGGAAATTACATTCGACTTTCATAGGTACTTACTCCTGATTGATCAGAGTGATTTTTGATCATTTCAAACTAGCTTCTAAAGACATTAAATTAGATGCTTCAATATTTCAATCGATCTTTGATCTAATAATGTAGATTACACCCTAACCATCACATCTCATCTTGTAGGGTTCTTACCCATGTTGTCTCTTAAGTCCTTCACAGGAGTTCCACCCAACTTTCTGTGGACCTTCTAATTCTGTTGACAGTGTGAAAATCAATTCAGGTATACCAAAGAATTCAGATTTTCCATAAGTTGTTACTCATTTTTACCAAGAAAGTCCATCTTATTTTATGGTCACACATCTCTCCAATGACAACCTCTATACCACTTTTTATGCCGAAGCAAGGAAGCTTCCAAAGAACATGGAAAAAATGGGTTAGTTTAATTATTTGGTAATCAGCACAATGCCCAACATGAGATGCTACAGGCTAAGCACTTCTGATGGTGAAAGTGAAAATCCATCTTAATTGGACTGGGAAAATGAGGCATTTAGGAGAAAACAGGATAGGCCTTAAAGAGAAAGGTAGGCTTTATAGAGAGAATTAAGATAAATGTATAAGAATATAAGTCATCCCCTGATTGATAAATGGTCAAAGGTTATGAATAGGAAGTTTCCAGACAAAGAAATCAAAGCTATCTATAATCACATGAGAAAATGTTCTAAATCAATATTGATTTGAGAAATGCACATTAAAACAACTCTGAGGTACCACCTCACACCTAACAGATTGAATAATGTGACAAAAAGAAAAATGATAAATGTTGGAAGGGACATGGGGAAATTGGGTCACTAATGTACTGTTGTTGGAATTGTGAACTGATTCAACAATTCTGGAGAACAATTTGGAACTATGCCCAAAGGGTTATGAAACTATTCATACCCTTTGATCCAATATCACCACCACCACCACCACCACCACCACTACTACTACTACTACTATTACTATTACTATGACTACCACAACTACTACTACTACTACTACTACTACTACTACTACTACTACTACTACTACTGCTACTACTACTACTACTACTATGCCTGTATCCTAAAGAGATTTATAGAGAAAACGGATCTATTTGTACAAAGATATTTATAGCAGCTCTTTTTGTGGTGGATAAGAATTGAAAATTGACAGGTATACAAGAATTCTGTGTACCATAAACTGAGGAAATGGATGGACAAGTTGTGTTTATGGTTGTAATGGAATATTACTGTGCTATAAGAAGTGATGAACAGAATGACTTCATAAGAACCTGGAAAGACTTACGTGAACTGATGCAGAGAAAAGCAAGCAGAAGCAGAATATTGTACACACAAATTACAACACTGCAGGATGAACCATTGTGAAGGACTTAGCTGTTCTCAGGAACACAGTGAACTAAGACAATCTCAAAGGGCTCATAATGAAAAATGCTGTCTTCAGAGAAAAAACTAATGGAATCTGAATATTAACTAAAGCATGCTATTTTTCTTTCTTTCTTTCTCTCTTTCATTCTTTCTTTCCTATTTCCTTCCTTTCTTCTTATCTTTTTTTCTTTTGGTTGTCTTCCACGAAGTGACTAATATGGAGATATGTTTTGCATGACTTCACATGTACAATGTATAATGGATTGCTTACCAACTCAGGGAGGAGGTAGAGGTGAGACAGAAGGATAAAATTTGGAACTTAAAATTTTAGAAAAATATTAAAAATTGTTTTTATATGTAATTGATGAAAAGGCTAAAATATTATTTTAAAAAGAGATTAAGGTAGAATAAAATGTTGAAAGACAAATTGTGTCTATGAATGAGAAAAGCTACCTTCTGTTTCACAGAAGTCCCTTTTTAGAGTCATTCATTAAAGCCAAGGGACAATACAACTAACAATGTGAGAATTGTCCGGAAAAATATGTTTATCTATAATTCCAATCAGAAATTAATTTGTAAAAGTGATTGTAATAGATATTTAGAAGGAAATGTACTTTATCTGGCAGAGGGAAAATTCATGGAAATAAATTGGCCTGTAGCATTTAGGTTACAGCCAAAAAGGCCTGTTGGTGTTGCCTAATGGCCTCTGGTCTCTCTAGGTGGAAGATTACAAGTTTCCTTGGTAAATATGAGTAGAGACATCTTCTCAGCAGAGCTTAAATAAGAAAAGCTTCATTTCTAATCCCATGGAACTCTTGTCATTTCTTAATCATATGACCTTAGGTAAATCACTTAAACTCTCAGTTTTTACATCTGTAATTGAGAATAACCACCTACCTCAAAGGATTGTTGGAAAAATCCAGTCAATCAGCCAGCATATTTATTAAGCACTTACTATGTGCCAAGAACTGTTCTAGGAACTGGGAATAAAAATTTAGAAAGAATGAAACAGTTTCTGTTCTCAGGGAGTATATATTCCAATGAGACAACTGCATACATATACATATACACACATACATGTATGTACCATATATGTAGGTACAAAATAAATGAGATGATGTGTATGAATGTGCTTTAAATGCTGTATAAAATGTTCTACAAATGCAAAGCATCATGATTTGGGCCTTAGATCTTTAGCTATGAGGAATATCTATATAATTTTAAGATGCAGAAGAATTGTGAATATGAAAGTGTTGAGTACAAATACTAATGTTTTCACATAAAATGGTTCACTTTTGAGGAACATGGTTTGTTGGAGTGTTTTATTTGATAGCTATTTGAGTTTACCTGGTTTGAGAGCAAAATAAAGTGAATTATCTTTTGGGGAGAAAAGAAATTAATTTGTAATTAAGATTACAATCCAAGTAACAGTAGAACTTCAGAAAAATTTTTCAAGTCTTTTCTAGATCTAGAGTTCTTATCTTATACTCACTTATTGATTTCATTTCTGGACCTCAAGCCTCCCTCATTTTCTGAAATTTATACCTTGTTCAAATTTATATCTTCCACATTTTGTTATCTATTACTATGTTTCTAGGACAGAATTCTTGACCTGTTTTGTTTCGTGGATCCTATAGTAATTTGGTGAAGTCTATGTGTACCTTTCCAGAAATAATGGTTTTAATGATCTGTATGAAATAAAATACATAGGATTAGAAAAGAACCAATTATAGTGAAATAGTAATCAAATCTATTTTAAAAAATAAATGTATAGATGCTTTAAAGTCTGTCCACGGACTGTGGAGTCCATGGATCATAGGATAAGAGTTTATGATCTTTGGAGAAGATTTAGAACCGGGTCAAAGGGAAGGTCTTTGTCTGCAAGACAATTTCAGCAGGTGATACAGAATCTAAAGTTTCCTGGGCAAAGTATAATTATAGAAAGTCAAAGCTGGAAGGTAGATTACAGAGCCTTTAGCTGACAACCTCTTTTTTACAAATAATGAGGCTGAGAGTAAAAGAAATGAAATGGCATGCCCTAAATCATGAAGGTATTTAGTGACACATCCAGAACTAAAGCCTATATCTAAAATTTCAAGTAATACTGAGCACTTCCAGATCACATGACCAACAAGTGGGAAGCTATATTTTTTCTCTGATCTTCATAACCTCTCAAACCTCCTTAAAACAGAAATTGTGTACCAAATACAAAGTAAATCCAGCTGTTTCCATGGCCTAGGACACAAAATCTATCAAAATCCAAAACAAGATTTTTTTTAAAAAAGGAAATGACATTCACTGACCCTGAGTTCATTTAGCATCCCTCTCCCATCTCCCACACTACCAGCAGCAAAACTGCACTAGAAGTCTAGTAGTAAATACATGATCCAGGCTTCCATCAAAATCTATCCACGTAAAAGCCATCTGAGGGCTGCAACTCAGAA
Source organism: Notamacropus eugenii (assembly GCF_028372415.1). Taxonomy (NCBI): domain Eukaryota; kingdom Metazoa; phylum Chordata; class Mammalia; order Diprotodontia; family Macropodidae; genus Notamacropus; species Notamacropus eugenii. The sequence continues at coordinate 71,316,118 of NC_092872.1, forward strand.
GTGTCAGTGCAAGGAAAAACAGGCCCTGAACTGCTGGGGCCAAAAGGCTCTGAACTGCCAATGTTGAGTCTGAGAATTAAGAAACCTAAGGGGTGAGGCAGGTTACTATGACAGAGTATTGTGAATGTGGGAAGCTCTGTAGCACTCCAACCAAGAATGATTGAAGAAGTAGAGAACTGAGACCAGTTCTGGCTACTCAAACATCAGTTGGGGCAGAATGAGCTGTGAATTGCCCAGTATGGATAGAGTCTGAGACCTTTTGAGATGCAGCTACCAAGGACACTACAATCATTGCAGAGGAAGTCAAAAGTGAGCAATAAGGAAAATAATGGGGTTAGGGGGAACTAAAAATGCCAAGGATTCCAGGAAGAAGAAATATCAAAGATATTGAACGTAGATAAATCAACAGGAAAAATCAACAGGAAAAGCAGTAGCAACAGAAGGAAATACTGCCTAATGATTTAATAAACAAGTTCAAACATCTATAAATAAATATTGCAAAGCAGAGGAAAATTACCTAACACTTGATGAGACAAAGGAGCCTATGGAAGTTAAGGAAAACATGGCACCACAGCATGGTAATCCTACGTGGTTTAAAAGATAAATGAGAATTATGAGAGAAAAAGTAAGTCCCAGATAATAAAATATAATGAACACAATAAAAAAACTTAAATCTGCAATGGCAAGCCTCACCAAAGAAACAAAAGAAAGACCAATAGATTGAGAACGCATATATGCAGAAATGAAAGGTAATCTAGAAGAAATGTAAAAAAACAAACATATTAAAAGAAAATATGCTCACTATACAAGCATATCGATTTTGAAGACAAGAAATGCATAGAGACTACCTAAGGATCTTAGGTCTCCTAGAACATGACAGACCAAAAAAAAACCTTAAAATCTTAATAAAAGAAATAATAGAAGAGTACTGCCCAGAACTTTTGAACATAGAAAATTAAATATCAATTTAAGGAAGTCAAAGATTGATTCCAGAAAACAGAAGACTGCAAACTCCAAAAGACATAACAGTTAAATTTTAAAATTAAATTCGGAAAAAATTCTGAGCTATCAGTAGAGGATTCTTCAAATACAAAGGAAAAGACATTTGAATAATGCAAGATTATTCCACAACAAGAAAAAAAGGAAGAGGGAATGGAATAATGTGTTCTGAAAAACACTGAGGCTCAAGATGCAGCCCAGGATGACCTATCCCACAAATCTAAGTCTAACCATACAGGACAAAATATAGGTGTTCAATAATAAAGAAGAGTTTGAAACATTTTTAAAAAGACAACCAGAACTGAACAGATTATTTGCCTTTCAAGTATCCCAAACAACAGAAATGGAAGAGTAGAAAAATGCATACAGCAAAAATAACAGTTACAACAGAAAGAGCAGTAAGGGGATTCTTTCTAAATGGACACAAGGAGACGATGTAAAGGTAGAAATCTAGGAGAGGCATTAGTGAAGAGGTAGATAGGGGACACGTACAGAATGTGGTAACACTCTGCTTACAGGTCAATGCTTCTTTTGTGGGACTAAAGTGTAGTATGGGAACGTTGCTGTGTTCATCCTTCATTTTCTAAGACCATGACATTAGAGAAATGATGACATGACTTGTTAAGGGAGGGAGGGCTGTGCAAGGTCACCAGCCTCACTTTCTCCTCCTGAGCCACCTGGATCCACTAACCAGATATTCATCAGGATGACTGGAGATGACCCAGGATACAAGGGGAGACCTTGGCCTTTTCAGGTACTCACTGAGAGGGAGGTAAGGTTCATTGAGAGAATAGGTCTCTTTAAGAAGTAGTTGGGGAATGGCTCTTTTAATGAGGAAAAGAAAAAAATTACTAAATCATGCTGGAAGGGAAAGAGAAACTGTTGCTATTGTTAATCACTATAAGCCAGCCATTAAGTGGAGCTTGGGCAGGGACTTATTGTTGCCCAACCTATGGCTTTCAGAGTACATTAGGTTTAAGGTTTTGAGAACAACAAGGAGGGAAGGAAGGGAGGAAGGGAGAAAGGAAGGAGAGGAGGGAAAGAGGGAGGGAGGGAGGAAGGAAAGAGGGAGGGAGGGAGGGAGGAAGGAAGGAAGGAAGGGAGGAAGGAAGGAAGGAAGGAAGGAAGGAAGGAAGGAAGGAAGGAAGGAAGGAAGGGCATCTAGCTGGTATACCTCAAAGGAAGGGGAGAGGGGGACAGAAAGGAGAGGATGAGCAGGATTGTGCAGCTAACTGGGTCCCCACTCATACAGCTCGGTCTACTCACAGATTGTGTTCATCCTTCATTTTCAAAGACCATGACAACAGAGAAAAGATGACATGACTTGCACTTGACTTTGTTTTGAATGAAAGAGGGCTGTGCAAGGTCACCAGCCTCACTTTCTCCTCCTGAGTCATCTGAATCCAGTGACCAGATAGTCATCAGGATGACTGGAGATGGCCCAGGATGCAGTGGGAGAACTTGGCCTTTTCAGGTCCTCACTACAAAGGAGGTCACTCTGTATGGGAAGGTACAGAATATGGGAGGAAAGGAGCAGGGGAATAGAAAGTATTGAGTGATGAACTGGGGTTAGGCAAGGATTAGCGATGAGTGGAAGATTTTTATAGTCTTAAAAAGAAAAAAGCCTACAGGAGAGTGGTTGAGGAGAAGGAAAAGATTTAAAAGGTAAGGAAAAGGAGATAGGAGGGGTTTCTACTGATAAATGTTCCTGTGGGTAAAGGGAGATGAGGACTTTACACTGGATAAGGCCTAAAGGTTTTCTGGTTAAAAACTCTACTTGTCCTGGAAAGGGTGGATTTGCCCTGGGGGCAACTGGCACCTGGAGAAGTAAGAGGTCATGGAGGAAAGATTTCTCAGTAAATTTAGGTGGGGAGGTCATCCACAAAGGCCAAACTTCCCACTTGACCCAGTACCCCTTCGAGCCATTACAGTCTATCTTTCCTCCTCTTTTAAGTAATACTACTAAAAAAGCCATCTGTCCTCATTGGTTTCACTTTATCTCCTCTTAACATACTTCTCAACCTCTTGCAATTTGTTCTCCTTACTCAAGTAAATTTGTTTTCTGTCAAGTAAACAACGGTCTCTTAATTCCGAATACTAGCAGTATTCTTTAGTCCCCAGTCCTTCTTGACCACTCTTTCCTTCTGAGTGTTCTCTCTTCTTTGGCTTTTAGTGACACTGTTTTCTTTTGATTCTCCCTCTTCTTATCTGTGTGCTCTTTTTCATTCTCCATTTCTTGATCATCATTCCTGTCTGGTCCCTTAACTGTTGGTATACCTCAAGGTTCTTCCCTAGGCCTTCTGTCTCATTGGTGATATTATCAGCTCCCATTGTCACAATTACCATCTCCATGTAAATGATTCTCAGGTTTATATATGCAGCCCTAGAATTCCTTCTGAATTCCAGTATTGTCGCAGTAGTTGCCTGATTTACAACTTGATAGCTTTTAGGCATCTCAACCTCAACATGAATGAAAACATGTCCTTCCTCTCAAATCTATCCCTATTTCTGACTTTTCTCTCTCTGTCATTGGTGGTACCATGCTCCCAATCAACCAGGTTCATACCTCTGAGTCACTTATAACAGAGATTAAAAAGTTAGAGGCGGTAAATTTTAGAGTAAGTACAGTGAGATCTGTTTCATATACTCTTCCTTACCTTTTTCTGTATTTAATCAGCTGCAAAGTCTTGTTGATTCTGCATCCACATCTCTCACCTCTATCTTCTTCTTTCCAACCGTGTGAAACATCACCTTACTGTTATCACTCTGACCTGCGCAGAATAAAATATAATTATAATATCATATTTTCTTGAATTATACTTTTATTAATGCTACTTGACATTGTTATCGTTCAGTCATTTCAGTCATATCTGACTCTTTGTGACCTTGTTTGAGGTCGGCAAAGATACTGGAGTGATTTGCCATTTTTTCTCCAAGTAATTTTGCAGATGAGGAAACCAAGGTAAACAAGGTTAGGTGACTTGTCCAGGGTCACACAGCTAATCAGTATCTGAGTTTAGATTTAAACTTGTATCTTCCTGACTCCAGGCCCAGCACTCTATCCACTGATTCAGATGTCAAGAATTTTCTTATATGATTCCCCACTCCCTATTTGCTTTATTGTTCTCTAGGTTGGATGACTGACTTATCTCTACAAGATGTTCTCTACCATGCCAAAGAAACCCTTTCACCTGGAAACTCACTCCATCCTTAAACTTCTTCTCACATTGGAAATGCCATCTAGTCCTATGACCTGTCCCTCTGATTGGCTGGATCCTCCCAGAACTAACATTTTTAAGGCATAAACAAAGGCTAACTGTGTTTTCATTACTCTCCTGGATATACTCTTGACTCTTCAGATTTTCTCTATCATGGTTCAAAGTCAGGTACCTCCATCACTCTTTTCAGCTGTCTTTTATGTGTTTCTTCCCCTATTAGAAGGTAAGCTTTTGGAAGGCTGGGTCCCTGGCATATAGTAAGAGCTTAATACATGCTTGTTATCTTGAATTAACTCCCATGAATTTTCTATATTTTTTCTCTGCATGGAAATTTATGCAAATGGAAAAACTAGGCTTGCTGGTCTTTCATCATTTTTAGTTGCTGAACATTCAATAGGCATTTAATATCTATTTGTTGACTGTCATGGAAAAGTCATTAGAAAACTCTTCTTGTCTTGATAACCCTTCAATAGTCTTTGAACTTCCTTCCCTGAAAAATAAAACTTAAAAGGAAAGAAGAAACTTGGGATGAATGGTTTCTCTGCTTCCTCCTAGATCCAAGATTCTACAATTCTCTAATTTGAGTTGCTGCCCACCTACCAGCTTCTGTTGCTGCTGAAGTACAGGTGTTAGTAGGGGAATAAACAACATGAGCAAACTGCCTTAGTTTCAATATTTCCCCAAATGGTGCTGATTGACTCTACCACCACCAACTTCCTTTTTGTGGATGAAAAACACACCACATGGATTAACCAGTGCCAAGGAAACAAGATTTTGAAAACAAAGCTCTCTTTTTGGTCTATCCCCTATGAAAATGTGTAAATGGAATGGGGTGAATAATTCTCAAATAAGGTATGTGTTGTTCATGAGCCCTGGGCTCTGATTTCCGGAAACCACAACATTCCTCCTCTCAGCCTCCTCAGTGGCAAAGCTAGCACCGTCTTGCCAACTGAATGAATGAACCTTGACATTTTATTTATTTTTCTTTTGGGTAACTTTCATTCAGAGGAGAAAGAGTCCCCAAATTTCATACAGCTGCCGTCTAGCTCATTTTTCTAGTAAACTCAGAGAGCTATTTGGGTGGCCACTGAGGGTGACTAAAGGCAGGTTAAGTTTCCCATTTGGGACTCTTTAAACATTTCATAGTAACTCTAACTCCATGATGTCAGAACCATACCTATCTCCTTGCTGTGTATAACTCAAGCTCCAGGCAATCAGGGCTTTCAGACACAGTTAAAAAGGCCAGTCATACTCCTCAGTCCAGGACAATGTGGTAGAGTAAATAAAGGGCTATATAGGGAGCAGAAAACCAGTCTTTTGAATTTTGTCCCCCAATATTTACTAGTACTTTGACCCTGGATAAATCATTTAAGCTCAACCTCCATTCCCTCATTTATAAATTGGACAGAATAACAATATCTATCCTACAATGTTGTTGTAAGGGTCAAATGATATAAGGTACATAAAGTGTGTAGGTACTGTAGGTACTGTTATCCTTGACCTCTCACTCAGTCTCAGCCCATATATCAAATCAGTTTCTACATCTTTCCATCCACACTGATGTCAAAGTGATTTTTTTAATATAAATCTGATGATGCTACTCTCCGACTCAATAAAATCCAGCGACTTCTTATTGTCTCTGGGACCAAATGTAAGCTCATTTTTAAAATATCTCAAAGTCCTTTGGAAACTGATCCCAACCTATAATATAAAGAAATGTACATAACTCAGACATTTTTAATGCTTCTTGGTAAAAAATATCCTTGGTTGGGTTCGTATGTGTGCTGCCCATGGAGTGCCATTTGATTCTTATCCATTTCATACAATCTGTTCAGAGGCAAACCACACTTTAGGTTACATTTGACATTTTCAGTTTGAAGTAGTTGCAACCAAGTGCATGCGTTTCTTACCCTAAGTGGCATATACCTGTTCTCAACCTTTATTATTGTTTCATGAAATGAGGACCTTTTGTTCCAATGTATATATCCATATATTTAAGTTGGTTATCATGTGTTCTGAGAAAAGCTTAGAATCTGTTTCCTCCTCTTTTTTTGATCAGGAAATAGTAATCTTTCCACCGCTGCCTTAGGGTAATGATCTCTATGTTTCGTTAGTATCATGAAATTGTTTGAGATATATGTATTTGTTCATTTTTATTGTGAAAAAAAGTATACATTGATCGACATCATGCAATTGATGGCTTTAAATATGTTCTTGTTAAACTTTGACTCCAGGATACCAGTTAGTCTCAATATGTAATTTCAATTTTCTGGATCATAATCTCTTTATGCCTACTATGTCTTACCAAATAAAATAAAGAAATATGTAAGTTTTTCTTTCATCAATTAGTCAATTTGATCTCTGAATTCAAGGTCAAAATTTTTAGTCTTTATTCTTCCCTGAAATATAGCCAGAATATTGCATTATTAAATCCAAGTGACATTTTCCTGTCATTGTAGATTTCCATAATTCAGAGACAATTTACTCAAATCCACAAAATAATGTCCAAAATGGAAAAATTGTCAATGGGTAGAAAAAAGTTTCAAAAGAAATGATTGAAAATTATAGACAACCATGTTAACAACATCATTCAATATCATAAGCAATATATACATGAAGTGATACATAAACACAAAAACGCAAAGTTAAAATGAGTACTTCAATCAATCAATCAACTAGCATTTATTATAGGCCATACATTTTGTTAAATAGTAAAAATACAAAGACAAAAATTAAATTATTCAGACTCTTTAGAAATGTATATTTTTAAGGAAATACAATACATAAAAATTAATATATTCAAAATACACACAAAATAAATGCAATAATTGTTGAGAGGAGACATTAGTAATTGTGAGATCAGGAAGGGAAGTACTTATATTGGAAGTACTCTTTAAATTGAGCTTTGATGAAAACCAGTGAGAATAAAAGGGGATAGTGAGTATAGAATGCATCCCAAGTATGGGGAACAGTCCATTCTTGGGCAGAGAGATGAAAAATGGAATATTATAGGTGGAGAATAATAAGATCAATTTGGATTGACCAAAAATATGTTAAAGAATGTGTTTATCTATTTACATATGTATATATGTATATAGTATGTATATATACAAGACATATACAACACATACGTAGGCACATGCATATAAATATGTATAGGTTTATATGTGTGTGCATATATATACACACATATATGTATATTACTACAAATTATGACAGTGTTATCTAAATAAGTCAGATAACAGAAAGGGACATTAGAAGAAATATTTTTATGTGGCCTTATAAATAATACTTTCAAAAATTAAAGAATATGATCAATTTCTGCTATTCACCTAGAGTTACTGAAAAATAATATTTTGTTCCATCACTTTTAGGTATCCCACAAAGAAATCAACCCTTAGCATCATTTTCATCATTGTTCTTAATTATCTTCAGAGTGCATCTATGTGTGTGTGCATGTGTGCTTGTATATATGTACACATATATGTGTAAATATAGTATACAGATATACACAATGCATATATATGTATATATATGTATTATGTATATACGTATACATACACACATATACACATCTATGTTCCTTCCTAGATCATTGCTCTCTATATATGCATATATGCATCTGTACATACATATGTGCATACACATATACACACGTGGAGTTATCCCTTCTATATCTCAACTTTCTCCGTTGTGGTTTCAATATATAATGGATTAGCATGAGAAATTAAATAGGAATTTTCTGGGAGTTTTGTGGAAATTGTAGATGACAAGTGAAGACCAGGAGATGACACATAAAAAGTTTATAAACTCAGAAATGCATTATATACACACACACACACACACACACATATGTGTCTGTATGCAATATCAACATACTTTATCTTTTAATGCCATAATAATTCATACTCCTCTTGAATGAATGGAGGGTCAAAAAAATTTGACACTGAATTTCCAGATCATGAGGATGTTATACCCCTAAACCCCATGATGTGTGACAGATATCCGTATATACAGATGATACCAGAAATTGAAGCAGAATTAAGAAATCTCTTGATGAAAGTGAAACAGGAGAGTGTAAAAGCTGGAAGATCCAAATGAGATGAAATTTAATGAAATTAGTTACATAATGAGAAGATAGTACTCGATGGAAAAGATCCTGATGCTCAGAAAGACTGAAGGCAAAAGGAAAAGAGGATGACAGAAGATGAGATAGATAGATAGTATCATGGACTGAATGAAGATGAGCTTAAACAGACTTTGGGAGATAGTAAAGGATAAAAGGGCTTGATGTGCTACATAAGTTTATGGAGTCACAAACTGGCCACTACTTATTAACAACTATATACATACACACATGTACATACATATATGTGTACATGTATGCATGTGTGTTTATATATATATTTATATATGCATATATCTGTATAATAAAAATGTAGATTACAGACAGATTGTGAAAAGTGTTAAATGCCAGAAGGGCTTGTATTTGATTCTAGACATACCATGGAGTTATTTTAATTTGTTGAGTAGTAAAGTGACAAGGTCAAGCACATATCTTATGAATGTGACTTTGACAGCAGAATGGAAAATGAATCGGAGAGGAGAGAAACACGACTGCAATGATATACATACAGATAACACAAGAAGAAAAAGTCAAATGTGAAATATGATGGTATTGTCAAAGTTTTAAAGTTAAACATTCTTTCTGATGATAACTGGTCAAGTAGAAATATAGAAAGCAATGGGTTTATCAATTATAATCAAGTGAGATGATTGGCTTGAATTCTTTCAGGAAATATACCTTTGGGGAGGTTAGTTTGAGTCGTTATTGAAAAGTATTGCATCGAAACAAACACGGATAAAAACAAGAAATTACAAAAAAAATTGCAAATTGTTCTAAATCAATATGAATAATCACAAATCAGTGTTGTCTAAATAAAAAAATCTTGCATCAAGACAGTAGGAGAAATATTTTTATAAGGTCTTCTAAGCAACACTTTTAAAAAAAAAGAATATAAGTAATTCCACTAGTCATCTAGAGCTACTAAATAATATTTGTTCCATTATGTTCAGTTATCCCATAAAGAAATCAAACACCAGCTTTGTTTTCTCCACTAATATTAATGAAGTATACCTTCCAACTTCCTTCAAGTTTTCCCTAATCATGGGCAGCAAACTCTATCAGTAATTATAGGGGAATAAGGGTAAGGATCAGACCCATGATTTCACCAACATAGAGAACTTCCAGCTGATCAATGCAGGTCAGCACCTTTTCTCTAGTCTTAGAGATTCCTGGGACACTGAGACAACACATGACATGTGATATAACTGAAGTCAGAAGTGGATTCACATTTTCCAGCTTCCATGGTCAGTTCTCTATCTTTCTATGGCTCTCTATTTCAATTATTACCAAACTTTTGACTGATGTACACATTTGTTTCTCATTTTTACTTATCTAATTCATTCCTCTCATTTACTTTTCAATTTTCAAAATGCACTACCAGATAATTTTGCTAACGCTAATTTGATTCCATTTTTCTTGTGATTTAATTGATTAAATATTTTCTTATGTCTCTGTGTACCTACCAATTGCATTATAAGTATTTTGGTGCCCTTGATATTGCTGGTATACCCAATAGTCTTTAATGTACTAGTCAGTATACTACATCATAAATGTTATTGACTTAAAAAACGGTGCTGACGAGAGAGAGAGAGAGAGAGAGAGAGAGAGAGAGAGAGAGAGAGAGAGAGAGAGAGAACTAGAGGGGGAGAGAAGGGAATAGGAATTTGGCCAGAGGGGCTGGTGTTAGCTAGCTTGAATATAACAATAAGCATCAAAGCAGATAATAGAACAGAATACTTTTTACTTCTTCACTTTCCTTTCCCTGAGGCTCCTGAAGAAGTTCAATCAGAAGAATTCTCTAAGTGTAAAAGCTTTTCTAGGGCAGTAGTTTGGGTCAAAGGGTCAGGGTCTGATTATTCTTTGAGCTCCCTCACAGTTGCAATTGCAGAATTGGATTCTCCACAAGTGTTTCCTGATATGGACGTTGGCAATTGGTGTGGGTTTGATGTTCAGGTGAGTTCTGGCTAATAAAGAGGAGATGAAATGACTGCTATCATGGTGGAGGTAACATGGAATCCCTTCTTAGGGGATTTCTTGTCCTAGAAACTGAAGATAAATTGCCCTCTTTTTTTCAGAGGAGAGGCAAACAGATAATCATGTGATAGAGACATAAAATACAAAAAAAGAGAATGACCTAGGAGAGAGAGAGAAAAAGAGAGAAAGAAAGAAGAGACAGAGAGAGAGAGAGAGAGAAAGAAAGACAGAGAGAGCATATTTATTAAGCACCTACTGTGTGTCAGGCCCTGTGCCAAGTACTTGTGATATAAATATAAATGAGCAAGAGGATCCCTGGTGTCAAAGGGGTGGCATTCTAATGGGAAAAGATGATACAAAGAAGGGTACTGGCAAGTGGAGAGGAGAAGAGGGTACCCACAAGGGCATCATGAAGAGACTGTGAGAAGTGCTGCAGAGGCTTGGGCACCAACAAAATGAAGCAAAAATCTGCACGATCAGAACTTGAGATATCTAGGGATGAAGTCCAAATTTTTCTTGGGGTGGAAATGGTCTGCAAACAGAACCATGGCAAACAAACTGAATATGGTCCTCTTGGACTTAGTTTGTTCAATCACTAATTAGGAAGCTTCCTCTTCTGTAAAATGAGCATAATAATGCCCCATACCATCTAGGGCTAGCATAAGAATAAAGTGAAATAATATTTGTAAAGTACTTTGTAAATATTAAAGTGATACATAAATGCTACTCTTGTCATCACTGCTGTTCTAAGAACAATAAGTCAAGAAGAGTCATGGACAGTATGTATCATCTCCTAATGGTTTTACCACACAGGTTATAAGGTAGTCAAAATGAAATAAGAAGAGATTTTTCAGGGCAGGAGACCTTCCATGACACCTGGGTGCATTTGTCTTATATAGACTTGGCCAAAGCAGAAAACAGACCAAAGTATGCCTTTGCTTTACTCTTTTCCTGTTGGTTTCTGTCTGGATATTCAGGGAGGAAGAATATCTGGGAACATTTTGTAACAAACCCAAAACAAACAAATACAAGTATACGTATATCCATTCACATACGTAGGATAGAGGAGTGGGCATGGAGTTGGGAAGCCCTGGGTTCAAATTTGGCTTCAACACACTAACTGTGTAACTTGGGCAAATCACTTAACCCATATCTTCCTCAGTTTCTTCATCTATAAAATGGAGATAAGAATAGAACCTATCTCCCAGGGTTATTCTGTGGATAAAATGAGATGTTGCTTATAAAATGTATTGGAAACTGCAAAGCAAATACAGGCATATTTCATTTTGTTGTGCTTTATTGTACTTTGCAGATATGCTTTTTTGAACATTTTTCCAACACTATGTGCTCACATCATGTCTCTGTGTCACATTTGGGTAATTTGTAATATTTCAAAGTTTTTCCTTATTATTATTATATCTGTCATGGTGATCTATGATCAATGATGTCACTGTTGTGATTGCCTTGAGGCACCATGAACCAAGCCCATATCTAGCTCTACATCTCAAAGAGATCATAAAAAGAGGAAAAGGACCTACATGTACAAAAACATTTATAGCACCTCTTTTTGTGATGTTACAGAATTAAAAATTGAGGGGATGCACATCAATCGGGGAGGGACTGAACAAGTTGCAGTATATGAATGTAATGGAATACTACTGTGCTATAAGAAATGATGAGCAGATAGACATCAGAAAAACCTGGAAAGACTTACATGAACTATCTGATGATGAGTGAAATAAGTAGAACCAAGAGAACATTGTACCCAGTAACAACATTGTACAATGATCATTTTTTCATACACTTAGCTCTTCTCAACAATGCAAGGATCTAAGACAAGTCCAAAAGACTTGTACAAAATGCTATCCACATCCAGAGGCTTCAGATTGAAGCATATTAGTTTCTTTCTCTGTTTTTTTCTTTTTCATGATTCTTCACTTTTGTTCTGATTCTTCTTTCACAATATGACTAATGTGTATATATGCTTAATATGATTGTACATGTATAGCCTATTTCAGATTGCTTTCCATCTTGGGGACAGGGAAGTGAAGGAAGGAAGGAAGGGAAGGAAGGAGTGAGGGAAAAAATTTGAAACTCAACATCTCATAAAAGTGAATGCTGAAAACTATTTTTATATGCAATTGGAAAAAATGATATATTATTCATATTAATATATAATTAATGAGCAAATGCATTATAAATATATACATGCAAAAATACACCCATGGATGGATGGATGAATGGATGCACAGATGGATGAATGCACAGATGGATAGATCAGTGAATGACTCTTTCTTACAACCTAAGTGATAGACTTGCATGGTTATTCTAAAGTTAGCCTTTGAAGCCAGAAACATCCAGCTCACACATTCCAAGATGCTCATCCCGTCATGAATTGATTATATTGACATTTTCTTAATTCCCAAATTGGGTAAGCAATCCAAGACTCATCCAGAGCTTTGCCTTGGACTGATGAATATAGAACAACTACATTCAGTGGACCAAGGAGAACTTAAAAGTAACTACTATTTCAGGCATACTTTAACACCATTTAAAAGTTGGAGATCACCTCCAATTCACAGCACATACTTGTTTGGCCACTGAACCTGACCCTTATCTCCACCCTTATTTTATAAGGCTAAGAGTAATGCCAAAGGCAGTGAAGAGAATGTCAACATTCTGTATCATATCCTGGGAAGTAAAAGAAGTGAGAGACATCTTGTTCTACTTGCCAAGGGTTGGCTGCTGCACATAACGCAGCAGTAAAGTGTCCACAGCCAGAATGTGAAGGAAGAACACCTGAATTCTGGGGGAGGGATGGAGTCATATTTTATCATTTTTTTCTTAAAAGTTCCAGAAATAATTTTTCCATTGCATCTTGCTTTTTTATAGGTTGTTAATGATGGGAGAATCCACCCAGAGGAAGGCAGTCTTTCACATTTGGGATGGATAAGAGGAAAAATGCAAATGCTAAACACATGAGATCCACTAGCAGCCAGGGAGCAGCTTTTCCTTTCATAATATAAACTTTCAGACTGATATTGAGTTGGGAGGAAGTTCACTTAAGCCTGTCTTACTCTGCACAGCCCTGCTCTTAATCATAAACAGTAGGTGGACAGCCCAATTCTTCAGTTCCCTGTGGAAAAGACTATTCTTCCTGCCATCTATTTTAATCATTGCTGCTAGAAACTAAGATCTTCTCAGGTCTTCATATTAAGCACAAACTTTTCTTCTGCCTAAAATCAAGCTTTTGTTATGATTCCCCACTTGTTAAAAGGGGATTCACAGATTTGTGTTCTTCTCCCTTAGGAGAATCTTTAATATTCTCAATTTTCCTATAAGATCAATCTGACCATGGATCCTCAGTAGCTCCCTATTGCCTATAAGATAAAATCAAAACAAAACTTTCATCTGTGTGTTTAGATTCTTTCCTATTTGTCTCTTTCCTACCTTTCCAGTCTTATTGCATATTATCTCCTTTCGTATAACTTCCATTCCTTTCAAACTAGTCTGCTAACTGCCTTTTTATCTTCCACCTTTATGCCATCATGTAGATGTCCCCCGTTTATTTAATTCACTCCCTTTTCATTTCTAAATAAAATAAAATCTCATAAAATCCCTCACTACCTTCATGACACATCTTAAATGTGATGTTCTACATATAACTTTTCCTGATCTCTGCCTCTCTCCAACCCTGTTTGTACTATATCCTTCTTATGATTAATATTTTAGTTTTCACTTCCTCATCTACGAGCATGCTGTATCTGCCCTTAGAACATAAGCTCCTTGAGGAAAAGGATAGTTTCATTCTTTTTCTTTGTATCTAAAGTGTCTTTCACAGAATAGATGATTAAGAACTTTGTTAGATTTAATTAGCAAGCTGATTGTCTCCAAGCTACATAACCTTTTCATTTTTATTTGTACAAGGAAAGCATTATAGTATATGGCCTTTAAGATCTCTTTCTATTCTAAAGTGGGGGCAGCTAGGTGGTGCAGTGACTAGAGCACCAGTGCAGGAGTCAGGAGGACCTGAGTTCAAATCTCACCTCAGACACTTAACACTCACTAGCTATGTGACCTTGAGCAAGTCACTTAACCTCAATTGTCTCATCCTGGGTCATCTCCAGTCATCCTGATGAATATCTAGTCACTAGTTTCAGATGGCTCTGGAGGACAAGAGAGGCTGGTGAAGTGAGAAGTGAGGCACAGCCCTCCCTCACTCAAAAACAAAGTCAAGTGCAAGTCATGCATGTCATTATTTCTCTGATGGCATGGTCTTTGGCAAAAAGGATGAACATGCTGGCTATTCTAAAGCTCTATTTTTCTGAATGTAATGCTACGGTGTAAGAAATGATATGCATGTTCACCTTTGTCATCTGTGAGTTTTCTCAAGGTATTTTCTGGTATTAAATTTACCAATATACATTTTTATTTGAGGTTGGTTGATATACCAAGAGGAATTTGGAACTGTTTTTAAGTTTCCTACATATTTGAAGTCAAATGCTGCCAGAAGAGAGTGATGGCCACATTATTATATGTAGTATGTGCTTCATAAATACTCTATGACTGATGACTTGAAAAGGAAAAATAAATTTACTCTAAACCAAGAGAAAATCAGTTGACCTGGGGTAAAGGTACAGTTGCATATTTAACATTATATGGTTCTACCAAGACTGCATATAGGAAGCTTATATAAATGAGACCCTTGACTTAGTTATGGATCACATAAAATATGGGTAGAATACTCTCCATCACCACTTCTCCATCATTCTACTAATATTGAAATGGTTGAATTATCCATTACCATTAAATACCAACCTTCAACTGTTTGATCAGGTTGTATTTTGGTGTTGATACTGACAATTGTTAGCCAATGATGGGACTGCTGGAAGACGCTAGGATTATAGTTGCCCTCTCTTTCCTCTTTTCCTATTCAAGAGAAGGGTTTTTTTATTCCTATCCTGGCAGAAGTCTGAAACAGTAAAGTATTTGCCACTATTAGAAATTCTGGCAGCTAAGTGGCACAGTGGAGTGTCAGACCTAGAGTCAGGAAGACTCATTTTACCGAGTTCAAAGTTAGTCTCAGACACTGACTAGCTGTGTGACCCTGGGCAAGTCACTTAACCCTGCTTGCCCCAGTTGCTTCATCTTTAAAATGAACTGGAAAAGAAAATGGCAAACTACTCCAGTATCTTTGCCAACAAAACCATACATGGAGTCATGAAGAATCAGACACGGATGAAACTACCAAACAATACACATATGGTTGTTTGCACCCTTTTCTGAAATCTAGAACTACTTATGTCTTTAAAAGTGTCTGACTGAGCACATTTAAAGAGAATGAAAGACTCCTTACTCACACCAGGCAGTAAACCAGGAGAGGCTGAGGGTCATCTCCTTCCTGCATACTAACCCCTCCCTTGCTTTATGCTATTTGGCCCTACATCTTTGGCCTTTTCTTTCTAGATTGAGGGAATGGAATTTGTGGCATGGTTGCACAAACCACCAGGATATGGGAGCTCAAGAATCCAAGCAGGTGTGGTAAGCCAATCAGATCCTTGGGGAGCAAGAGTGAGGAATATTAGCTCAATGGGGTTTGGGACTTGAACGTGGTGGGGCAAATGTTATGTAGGAACCTGGCCAAGCTGGGAAACTTCCCCCTCTACTTTCCAGAGTCTAAAGGGTATAGGAGAGATTATGCTTGGAGGTTTGGGGGGAAATGTCTGTGTGTTTGGCCTTACTATAGCCTTGAAGTATATATTCCTTTATAAAAGCTAATCTGAATGGTTAATTGAAACTGGAGTGCTGGTTACAGTTGGTAGGAGCTCATGCCAGTTGCAAAAGAAGAGAAACACTTCCAACTCCTTCAGAGTGCCAGACAGTCCTGTGGTCAGAGAAAAATTTAGGAGGCCTGCCCATCAGACAGCAGTGCCAGAGTCAACCATGTTACCTAGCCATCATGGCAACTGTCCATCCATATTGAAAACAGTAGCAACTGAAAAAAATTCACAGTCCTACCCAAAAGAACTTTATGTTAGATAAACTCTTCAATTGTTTCCTCCAACACAAATACTATTCTTCTTCAGGGAAGCACACAGCATCTGTTTTTGTTTAGGGGATTCTGCTACACAGAAAAAAAGCATTCTATTTGATATAGAAAAACAGGAAAATAATACCCCCTTCATACTTCCCTTCTCTCCCATCTTTTCTTCTCTTACTTCCTTTGAAGATAGGTTCTTAAAGATTCTACTCTCTCCAGTTTCAAAAGAATTGTGTGTAGTTGAAGTTCACAATGTACTTTAAATTGGGAGTGACAGCAAATTTTAAAGCCTACTCAGCAGTAGGAGAAAGTACACAGAAAATATGTCCCATATTAAATAAATAGATGTACTCAGTGCCAAACAATTTGAAATGTGTGTATGAGGGGGATGTATACGTTCGTGATATGAAGCAATAGAAATACCATTAAATGAAAATATAAATATAATATAAATAGAAATATTTATATAAATGTTTAATATATATATTTGATAAATATATAATTATAAATATAATACAAATATTTATAAAATATAAAATAAATATATATAATCATTAAAATAATTAGTAAATTATTGGGGTAAGGCAGTAAGCATATCACACATTAGAAATAAATGAATGCAAAACCATCTATTAAGAGCTTACAATGTATGTCCAGCATTGTGCTGTGCAATGCAGATATTCTTGCTTGTCCTGCATTCTGGAAGAGGACCATGACATCAAGGAGGTGATACTATGACTTGCAAGTGCATTGGATGCAAGCAAGGGAGGGCTGTGCAAAGTCTTCAACCTCACTTTCTCCTCCAGAGTCATCTGGGTCCAGATATAGATGAGGAAATGCCCAAGGATGCAGTGGGAATAGAAATGAAAAAGAGAGACAGTACCTGTACTCAAGAAACTTGAGGATGAGGCAACACAAATAGAAGGATGGTAACCAGAGAAGACTGCTTGGTCTGAGAAGTCAAAGGGATGATGAAGGGAGTCATAGGAACTCTTTGGCCCGCTATAGAGAAGAGCCTACTTGAATTTATACATTTGTTAATCAGGTCCACATGGCCCCAGGTCAAGATTTCCAAAACTGGATAGCTTAGCTCCTTGAGAGTTTCGCTGGAGGTCTAGTTTGGAGGATGCAGCAGAAGCAGGGCAATGTGGCCAAAAGATATGGCTATTTATTTTCATTTAAAACAAAAATTTAATTGACAGTCTAGTTTCTGTAGTATCGTCACTCACAATGAGTCAATGCTGAACCTAATGTTTTCTATGCTCTTTCCATCATGCTGTTCTTACTGGCTATCTGATCACACCAACCTTTACATTTGCATCACCATTCCTTCAGAGTAGAATAATGGATAGAGAACTGACTTCAAAGACAGAAAGACCTGGACTTGAAGAACTGCCTCTTACACACACTAGCTGTGACCCTAGGCAAGTCTCCTCAACTCCTAGTCCTCTAAATAATTTTTTTAATACTAAATGTTGCAGAGAAGATGCTAACACTAAAGGGAGTTGCTTCACCTGGGAGCTACCTATACAAATGAAATCATAGGTCTCCTCCTTTTCTATATTCCTTACCCCATTTTAACCACAATGTAAGTCATGATACCATGTTGTTCCAATTACTGATGATGTCAAATGCCATGACTTGGGCTTAACTCAAGGTCAGTTCCCTGGTAGTTATGTCTGGAACCAAATGTTCTCCTCATCGATCATTAAACAATTAACATAGGAGGTATAGCATAGAAGGGTAGTCTATAATGATGCTATACTTGGCTTTTGTAGACATGGCCCCCCATTCTAGCATACAGAAATATTTCTGATCAACAGGGTACTCATGTGGCCCTGGGACATCTGACAAATTTGAAGGGCCTCATTTCTACAATCTGGCCTTTTCATGCCCTTAT
Source organism: Notamacropus eugenii (assembly GCF_028372415.1). Lineage (NCBI taxonomy): Eukaryota > Metazoa > Chordata > Mammalia > Diprotodontia > Macropodidae > Notamacropus > Notamacropus eugenii. Next base: position 71,334,375 of record NC_092872.1, read on the forward strand.
ATGACCAGGATGCCATGTCAACATTGTCTCAGGCAACCAGGACACTGGAAAAATAACCCTCTATTTTAAACTTCAATTTCCTGGTCCAGTCAAATCTTAGGGACAACTTCCTTGCCTTTTAAGGAAAAATAAGGTAGCCTAACTTACAAGGTGATAGTGAGGACCCTAGTAGACATTGATTCTGCCACAGTATAGTAGATGTCTAGAAAATGCTTGTAGAATGAAATTGAATGGAATCTTCTGTTTGACACTGTTTTCCTTAGTCTCTCCTCTGCTATCACCTGTGTTCCTCAGTTTAACTGTCATCTAACTTAAAATCAGAAATCCATTTTAGATTTTACATCCTTGCATACCCCTATGGCTGGGAAAATGTCCCTGGGGCTCTTTTCTCCAATGGAAAATATATTGAATGATACTGTGGTGAGGAAACTGTTTAATCCCCATCATTCTCCATGTTCTATGCAAACAACAATGGATATGCTGGCTATATTAGGTTGAAAAGGCTGATAACCTTTGTTCTCCTTTCTCCCAGCAATATCATAACCTTTTCTCTCTTGTATCTCTATTTGTCTCTGCCCCCATGTGTTTCTCTATCCTTAAATAAATAAGAGGCTACGGTACCTCTAGAACAAAAGATATAAAGTATCTCCAATAACGAATATGTATTTTCATGAATCAGAAAGAGATTTTGACAAATTTTTTAGGCATCTTCTAGAACTGACTTAACCCAAAGTAATTTTACTTCAGTCTTTCCACAGATCCATCATTTCTTCAGTGCTGAAGTTCACTTAATGATGGTAGACCACAATTCACCCAGATCTTTTTATCCAATGTAATTCTTGCTCATCTCTTTCTAAGAATCCTCCACAAGGGATCTATACAACACTTGGGAAGTTTTCTTCATGGAACATCACTTGAGTTTCAGTATCTGCTGGATGCTAGTGTAGCATGTGACTGTTTTCAATCCTTCACTCTTACTGTATTATATGCCATCTATTTTTCTACTTATATATATCATACCATTTTAATGTGTACAAAACTAACTACACAAAGTTATTCTCAAGTCATACACACATGAATATTTATACATATACATGTATCGCATGTAATGTCATAGCATTAGCATAGTAGGTAACATACTGAGTATGAAATCAGTGTATCTTACTCCAAATTCAGACTCTTCCACTTATTACCTGTTTGCAAATCAGTACATGCACCTGACCTTCACTTCCTCAACTATGAAATGAGAAGGCTAGACAGTGACCTCTAAGATCCTCTTCAGCTCAGCCCTAAAATGAAGAGTTTAGTACTAATACTCCCTCCAAAGCTAACTAGCTGGTTGACCCTGAGCAAGTCACAAACTTTCAGGGTGTCAAGCAACTCCTTAGAACTTACCTATTAAGCCATAAATAAGTAGAGACCTAAGTTATGATCTATATTGGCAGGAGTGCCTACCCCAGGAATTTCCCACATGATGAAATCACAAATCCTGCACATATCAATGTACTTATAATAAAAAATGAGCAGGATATGAATGATTATGAAATATCATCCGGATTGTAGACATTGCCCAGCCCTGTTGTAGACAGTCTTTTCTAGAAAAAACATCCAAAGGACAGCCAGTTCCAAAGCTTTCAATTTCTTAGCATCTTCAAGAACGTTTATTGACATGTTTATCCCTTATCTTGAAGCTAACGTTAACAGTTTGTGCTAATTACAGGGTTGCCTTTCCTGAAATAGCTACCCAAATGAGAGTGCATTACTGTTATAGTGGAATGTGTTTATTTTAACATGAACACATTTCCCTCCTGTGAGAATTTCTTCCCATGTGTGAGCACATGGCACATGTACACTGAATTCAAACCATCATTTTCTCCTACCAAACTGAGTATTTGTTCAGAAGAAAGCAACGAGTGGTAGACAAATCAGGAAATATGGTTTTTATGTCAAGAAAAATGAATTAAAAGAGAGAGGCAAAGAGAGAGAGAAATGGTGTCTCTTGCCCTAGTTGGTACTTTCCTTTTTTGGCCTCAGAATTAAAGAAAAATGTCATACTTTCAGCAAACTGGAAGGAAACTCAGAGGTCTTGTTCAATTCCCTCATTTTAGATATGAAGAAAATGGCACCCAGGAAATAAGGAAGGAGGAAGGGAAGGAGGGAAGGAACGAAACAAGCATTTATTAAGTACCAACTATGAGTCAGGCGCTGTGCTAAGTGCTTTAACAATAATATCTCACTTGATCTTTACAATAGCCCTGGGAGGTAGGTGCTATTATTACCCTTATGCTACCGCTGAAAAAATGGAGGTAAACAGAGTTGAGTGAATTGCTTGGAGTCACATAGTAAGTATCTGAGGCCTGATTTCCACACAGGTCTTCCTGACTCTATCTGCTATGCTACCTAGCTGCCTAAGGAAATTGTGACTTTCCCAAGGTCATATAGAGAATAAGTGACAAAATAAGGTTTATTAAATATTTATTATACACGGTGTTTTGCCAAAACACTTGAGTTGTTAAATGACCATTTTGTTCAAGTCACTAAACGAGGTGTTGGACATGCACAGACCATCTCTGGCCTTTAAGGTGTTTCTATTCTTTTAAGGGGATACAACAAGTATACAAATAAATGTAATACCAGGAAAATGGGGAGGGAAAACCCTAAGAATTTGGATGATTGAGGGAAGTTACACAAAGGATGTGGCAACTGACCTAGAGAAGGATTCTGGGAGGCAAAGATGAGAAGGGAAGGAACTCTGGGCATAGGAATCAGCAAGATAGATGAGTAAGAGGTGGATTTAAATTTAATTTCATTCATTTAAAAGTGGATTTAAACAGACTCAGGGTCATCACGAGGAACATTGCTATGCTTGGTGAAAGTGACGTTACCAAGGGTTCCTGGTGTCTGCAGGTTCTGCTGCCCCTTCATTAAATGGCCCTGTAGTAGACATGTGAATTGTCATGACACACTATTGACACTGTCCTGCCTTTCAGTCTGTTACTTTACTTAATTCCCAGTCACGTGCCATGAGAACCACAAGGACTCCTACTTCTTCTAGGAGTCAAAATGACAGAAAGCATCAAAACTGGTTGCTAGTGAGAAGGCTTTTTTGCTTACTTTCAGTTTCCTGTCTCAGTCCTAGATGACTGACATCAGTAGAAGTCTTCAGGGCAGGACATAGGCCATTGTGTATGGATTTTCAATACTTTGGAAGAAAAAAGCGAACAAGAATGATTAAGAGAATAGCCCTGGAAATGTGAACCAATAGTGATAAATGAAAAAGTTTTGATTAAGCAATTTCTTTGTGCTAGGCATTAATGATGTAAACGTAAAAAGCCAGTCCCTGACACTGGAGAGTTTACACGTGCATGTGGGGAAACAACACATAGTAGGGAGTGGTAGCCATGGAAAAAAGGGAAGTAACAAGGATGATCAGTATAGCCATGGTGTAGCCCAGTAGAATCAATCTCAAATAGAAATGGAGACCACTAAACTGGACAGAAGAATCAGTGTGGACCATATGTTGAGGTCAAAAACTACATATAAACATCTATTATATCATACTTTTATTTATTTTCTTAAAAATTTCCCAACTGTATTTTTTTATATGTCTCCTACTCTGAGAAGTGCTGGATGAGGCACTGGAGTAGCATGTTTGACTGCTCTGATGTAGTAGATTGACACACTTTTTTTTTTCCAGAAGGATGGTTGAATGTACAAACTAACAAGGCAACTGACAAGATGATTTGGATGAGGAATATTCACTGGCTAGATATAACAGACCTTTCACCAATCAAGACAACAGGTTCAGGGTCTTGCTTCAAGCCTGCTCTAGCCTGGATTATCAAAATAGCTTTCTAATTGGTCTTTCTGACTTTATTACCTTCTTTATGATCATAGGATCATAAACTGGGAGCTAACAGGACCTCAGAGGCCACCATGTTTAATCTCTTCATTTTACAAAGAACTAAGGCACAAAGAGTTTGACTAAATGTGTCCATGGTCACACTGCTATTAAGTGTCTGAGGTGGGACTTGAGCCCAAGTTTTTCTGACTCCAAATCCAGGACTCTATTTACTGTAATTTTACACTGTAATTCTATACTGCATATCACGTCTGATCATTTCCTCTGCTCAAAAACTTTCAGTGGTTCCCAATTATATGTGAATCTTCATTTAGTATAAACTCCTCATTCTACCAGTACACATCCTCCACTGCTTGGCTTCAACTTACATTTCCAACCTTATCTCATACTGCTTGCCTTGATGTACTGTGTTCTAGTCATTCTTGACCAACTCACTATTGCCCATCCAACTTCTGTGGCTTTGCTTATATTACTGCCTCTCTTTTCCCTTATCACATCTTTACTTCCCCCTGATGAAACCATTCCCTCTTTTCACCATCTACCTTGAATGCTGCCTTCTGAAAGAAATGATTCATCTGGACCCCTGTTGCGCTATTCTAATCAGTATTAATCAGTTTGATATGATTCCACCCGATAGTGATCATTAGTTCTGTATATTAGTCTTCAGAGCTGTGAACTGCAAATTGTAAGTTCACTTGCTTAATCATAGTAAGCTAAGTAAAAAACACTCCACCCTTGTTTTTCCTTGTTTATGGTGACCAAGCCCAGTAAGACAGAGGTGACTCAATTACACGGAAAGTCCCCCAAATTATTTTTGAATCTCCAGATCACATCATCTTAACCAATATGAGCAGGTGACCATTTTACGACTACTTAGTAGAGATGCCCCATGCTTCGCCCAACCCAAGATGCCCAGCTGACATACTACATTACACACATTCTAGTTGATGCCTCATTTTTTGACTCTCAAAACAAAGTCTATCAAATAATTCCATATCTTGTGCAGCCCCCTCTAAAGTGCCTAAGTATCAAATCTGGTACTGAAACTTGTAAAAATCAGGCCCTAAAAGAAGGTGGCATCTCAGATCATGAGAAAGATCTGGGGTCCTCTTCTCCTAGAGGGGACCAGGGAATTTTAATAAAATGCCATTGGTTCAGAACTCTGCCACAGTGGGTTTTTTCTGCAGATTGGGCAATTATAATCCCCACACTCCTCCACAAAATATTTCTGAGGCTTTTAGCTCAAAGATTGTAAATCTTGGGACCAGAGAATTGTTTGTTGTAACATTTAGATAACTGCATTTTGACATAATTGGTTTTCTTTGTGCCCCTATATATTTTATTTTACGCATTTAAAGCATTCTAAGAATGTCTACAGGTTTCACCAAAGTGCCAAAGAACTCCACGACACAGAAAAAATTAAGAACATCTGTCCTGGCTAGAAGTATTCTCTCTTTTATCAAGTTTTTTCATCACTATTTGCCTGTATCTCTCCATTTAACTTACTGTATTCTGCCAATTATTATAATTGTTTTCCCACTAAGTTATTGGTCCCTGGAGACCAGGGTCTGTATTGTTTCATCTTTGTGTTGTCAGTACCCAGGACTTAGGAGAAGTGCCTTGTACATAGTAGGGACTTAATAGTAATACTTGTTAAATCAAATTGTATTGAAACACTCACTGTTCCAAAGAACTGATTTGCCTTCTTTGTCTTGTCTTTTCCCTTGAGGCAAAATTCTTACTGCTTTTTTTCTTTCATCCCCTTCCCCAGAAGCTTAAACCAAACTGGAAAGGTGGCACCCTTTAGACAAATTAAATTCAAATGCTTTGCTAGTTCTGAATTACATTCAGTCTTATGTGGCCTTCACATTAGATATAGATCCTGGTTTTTTGTGAAAACTTAAAAGGAAGTCTGTTTTAAGAAACCCCTCTTTGGACTAAAAGAACTTTTTTTTTTTTTTTTTAACAGAACAGCATCACATTTTATGAAGTAATGTTTGTTAGCTCAGAGATTTCTCTAAGAGATCCCACTCTGGATTTGCATTGGCAAAACTTAAAAATTTGTTTGGAACAATACCTTTTAAAAAAACTGTTGTAACTATATTTTAAAAAAATATTTTAGAAAGAAAATCTTCCAGTTTCATTTAGTAAAATAAGTAATCTGTCGTAGCTTGAATTTGATTGAAATACAAACACAAAGACTTTAAGTCGATTCTTTGAGGTCCTACAAGAAAAGAAATAGGAACGGGTGAGTTTTAAAACAGAAAGCTAGATAAAAACTGGCATATATAATCCAGAGAACTATTTTTTTTTCCCCAATTAAATATTAGTTTTTGAATTTTCAACATGTCATTCCTTATATGTGGTTTATAAGAAAGAAAAGATTATAAAAATTAGTGCACATATCTTGACAAGATGTTTGCACATGTCCTTTACACAAGTCTACTGCTCTATTTATTAGTGCAAAAATGATCTTGAATTAGGGCAGCAGAAGACATGCTTTGCTCCACGTATGCACAGATCTCATCTGACATAAGTCTATGGCCCACATCTTCCCATGAAGCAATAACACCTATGATGTGGCTGTCTAAACTTGTTTGGAACAATGATTGCCAGGCCCTGCTTAAAGCTGATTGGCATTCACACTTCATCTGAGTGGGCTTGCATTTGGACAAGGTCTTCCTTCATTTTCACCTTTCTTGCTATTTCCTGGGGAAAATGAGCAATCCTGTACTGCTGGTGTGCTTTTCAATTGTAGGTTTGTTCAGTGACCCCTTTCCTGTTAAAAGGAAAGGTCTACGTGTGAGGAGCTTGTTAGGTAAGAAGGTGTTAGATTCAACTTTAGCATTTCTCAAATGGATCATTCTTCTTCCCTCTTTGACAACTGTGAATGATGTTTGATTGACAGCATTAGACATATGAGCCTGCTATTTATCTATGGACCAAGGATAAGATGAGACTCGATGAAATGACCTCACATCAGCTTTGGAAGAATCTGAATTCTAACTTAGAGCAGAATCCTTTCAATTTAACTCAAAAAGCACTTGTTAGGTGCTTGCTACATGAGATCATACACATAAAGTCCTTTTCAAATCTTAAAATATTCTAGAAATGTTCATCATGATTATCATTACTACAACGATGATGACAATGACTATAATTACTTATTACAACATGTCAGATACTTGTGGAATCCAAAGAGTTGTTGATGAGTTTTTTCCCATGTTAATTCTTTCTGTTGAAATTGGCTACTCAAGAAAAGGACATTCATAAATGCACATAATAAAATTTCTTCTCTGAACCCAACCAAGTCCAGTGAATTCATCTCTAAACCATCATACATCTGTCAAATATTAGAAATATGACCATGTCATAGATACCAGTGGCTAAGAGCCATGTCTACATTGCCAAAGTGAATAAGAGGACTGAACAATTACCCAGTGTATTCAAGGAATATAAACAATCAGTCTGGATAATTGAGATCTTTAAAATTTCAGCATCCTTTGAGAGAGGCACTATGAGCAAAAATGCAAACACAAAACACTTGACTTTCATTTTCTGAACTGAATAGTGATCCACCATAAATGTCCCTGTTATGAACCTTCATTTATGCAGGCATGACTTCTCAGTATCATGCTTTTACCATAAGAACTGAATGGGGGTACCTAGCATCTTAGTGGATGACCTCTGTTACTAAATGGAAACTGTGCACTGAACTGTGAAAGAAATATACCCTTAAAATGAAGAAAAAAGGAAGGAAGGGATGAAAGAAGGAAGGACAGGAGGAAAGAAAGAAAGAAAGAAAGAAAGAAAGAAAGAAAGAAAGGAAGGAAGGAAGGAAGGAAGGAAGGAAGGAAGGAAGGAAGGAAGGAAGGAAGGAAGGAAGAAAGAAAGAAAGAAAGAAAGAAAGAAAGAAAGAAAGAAAGAAAGAAAGAAAGAAAGAAAGAAAGAAAGAAAGAAAGAAAGAAAGATCGGTTCAACTTCAGTGGTAATTAATGAGCTTGGAGGTAGGAACATATGGCAATTAGTAGAGGTTAAACTATGTTAGTATTGACACAGGCAATTCATTCTGCTTCTTCCTGATTTTTCTTTTTTTCCATTTCATAGGAAAGTTTTTATCCCACTTTCTGAATAATAATAAAGATGTGAGTATGTGTACATACACACGCACATATATAATAGATACGTGCATATATGTATATATATGTGTGTGTATGTATATATACATATATAATAGATATGTGTATATATGTATATATATGTGTGTGTGTGTATATATACTGTTTACTTGTGTGTGTGTGTATATATATATATATATATATATATATATATATATATATATATATATATATATATGTACTGTTTACTTCTCTGTATTTTTCATTTCTGTTCTCAATCCCCTCTCAGATATTCAGTAGGGTCCATTATGGTATTACCATTTTCCCCAAACAGTGCCTGGATCTGTTGAGGTAGAGGAGCAAATGTGATAGTCTGACTGACTGAGAGAAGCACTGGAATCCCAAGCCAGAGCTGTAATGAAAAAGGCAGCTTATAACAGCACAGCCGCTTGAACAAATCTCTTCATTTACTGCTAGTATTCCAATAAGGCAGCTGGGATGCCTCTGGAGATCCACAATCCATTCTTCATGACATGACTCAAGGGAAAGCAAAATCTCTGAGAAATTGGATGGCTGCTAAGGGAAGTTGAAGACCCAGGAACCTCATCAATTTCCTATTGGCTACTAGAACATCCATATAACTCTCAACACTGGATATTTTTGAAGTACTTAGCCATTATCAAAACTTTTAAAAAACACCTAAAAGAAGATTGAATAAAATAAAGAGGGAAATGACATATGTTACTTATTGTTGAAAAAGCAGGTAAACATTTTGTGGAAACTTCACAGGTTGGTCAATCTTGGGAGCATTGCTCTTTTTTTTATAAATGCTTATTTATTTTGGCTTTCAGCATTCATTTCCACAAAATTTTGAGTTCCAAATTTTCTCCCCATCTCTCCCCTCCCCCCTCCCTATAACATCTTGCATTCTGATTACCCCTTCCCCCAATGTGCCCTCCCTTCTAACACCCCTCCCTTCCCTTATCCCCATATTCTCTCTTGTCTTGTAGGGCAAGATAAATTTCTATACCCCATTACCTGTATTTCTTATTTCCCATTTGTATGTAAAAACAATTCTTAAAATTTGTTCCTAAAACTATGAGTTCCAACTCCTCTTCCTTCCTCCCTCCCCACCCATCCCCACTGAGAAGGCAAGCAATTCAATACAGGCTATATAGGTGTAGCTTTGCAAAAGATTTTCATAATAATCATTTTGTGTAAGACCAAATATAATTCCCTCATTCCTATCCTTCCCCCCATTTATTCTATTCTCTCTTTTGATCTTGTCCCTGTCCAAAAGTGTTTATTTCTAATTGCTCCCTCCTCCCATTTGCCCTCCCTTCCATCACCCCCTCACCCTGCTTATCCCCATCTCCTCTATGTTCCTGTAGTGTAAGAAAGATTTTCATACCAAATTGAATGTGCATGTTATTCTTTTCTTAAGCCAAATGTGACTAGAGTAAGCTTCAATTTTTGCTTCTCACTTCTGCCCTTTTCCACTTCACTGAAAAAGTTTTTCTTGCCTCCTTTATAAGAGAGAATGTGCCCCATTACATTTCTCCCTTTCTCCTCCCAATATAATACCCTCTCACCGCTTAATTTTATTTTTGTAGATATGACTCCTTCCTATTCAATTCACCTCATGCTCTCTGTCTATATATACATACATGTATGTATATATGTATGTGTATAATCCCACCAACTACCCAAATACTGAGAAAAGTTTCAAGAATTACAAATATTATCTTTCGGTGTAGGAATATAAATAGCTCAAATTTAGTAAGTCCCATATGAAATCTCTTTTCTGTTTACCTTTTCATGCTTCTCTTGATTCTTGCATTTGAAAGTCAAATTTTTTTATTCAGTTCTTGTCTTTTCATCAAGAATGCTTGAAAGTTCTCTATTTCATTGAATTGCCATTTTTCCCCTGAAGTTTTGTACTCAGTTTTGCTGGATAGATGATTCTTGGTTTTAATCCTAGTTCCTTTGACTTCTGGAATATCATATTCCAAGCCCTTCGATCCCTTAATGTAGAAGCTGCTAGACCTTGCGTTATCCTGATTGTATTTCCACAGCACTCCAATTGTTTCTTTCTAACTGCTTCAACATTTTCTCCTTGACCTAGGAACTCTGGAATTTGGCTCCAATATTCCTAGGAATTTCTCTTTTTGCATCTCTTTCAGGAGGTGATTGGTGGATTCTTTCAATATCTATTTTACCTTCTTGTTCTAGAATATCAGAGCAGTTTTCCTTGATAATTTCATGAAAGATGATGTCTAGGCCCTTTTTTTGATCATGGCTTTCAGGTAGTCCCATAATTTTAAAATTGTCTCTCCTGGATCTATTTTCCAGGTCAGTTGTTTTTCAATGAGATATTTCACATTATCTTTCATTTTTTCATTCTTTTGGTTTTGTTTTGTAATTTCTTGGTTTCTCATAAAGTCATTAGCTTCCATGTGCTCCGTTCTAATTTTTAAAGGACTATTTTGTTTAGTGAGCTTTTGAACTTCCTTTTCCATTTGAATAATTCTGTTTTTTTAAAGCATTCTTCTCCTAATTGGGTTTTTGGACCTCTTTTGCCAATTAAGTTAGCCTATTTTTAAAGATGTTATTTTCTTCAGCACTTTTTTGGGTCTCCTTAAGCAAGCTGTTGACTTGCTTTTCATTATTTTCTAGCATCACTTTCTTTTCTGTTCCCAATTTTTCCTCCACCTCCCTTACTTGAGTTTCAAAATGCTATTTGAGCTCTTCCATGGGCTGAGACCATTGCATATTTATTTTGGAGGCCTCTGATGGTAAGCATTGTTCTTCCTCATCCAAAAGGAAGGAAGAAAATGCCTGTTCACCAAAAACACAACCTTCTACAGTCCTATTTTTTTTTCCTTTCTTGGGCATTTTCCCAGCCAGTTACTTGACGTTTGGGTCCTTTGTCAAGAGGAGGCTGTACTCTGGGGACCTATAAGTTCTCAGTTCCTCCTAGGTGGCTCAATCAAGAGAGAGCAGTTTATTCCTCTCCTGGCCTGCATGCTGGTCTGGGAGTTACCAAAGCTTTTCTGTCTAAGATCTGCAAGTACAATTCCCCTTCCCAGAGCCTTCACCAGCTCCACCACACCAGCCAGCACTATTTCGCACTCCTAGATTGCCACTCAGGACTGAGACCCAGATCAGCAGCTCAATTCCCCCAGGGGCTTTAGGCCAAGGGCTCCAGATATGGACACTGGTGTTGTTGTTGCAGCCGCCACCACTGCCACTGCCTGGAGCTGGGGATAGGGGAGGACCCTGCTCCCTTCTCACTCTGAAAATAAAGCTTTTTTCACTGACCTTTGGTCTTTGGTGTTTGCGGTAGAGAGATGTGGGAACCACCACTGCTGCTGAAGATTCCACCCCAGAGGCCTGTTCTGGTCCTGTTCCTGCTGCAGCTGAGGCTAGGGTGAGTTCCTTATGCTGTGCTCCACACAGCACTCAGTGCAATAGACCTTTCCTGTTGGTCTTGCAGGCTACCTTGGGCTGGAAATCTCTTTCAATCTGTCATTTTGTGGCTTCTGCTGCTCTAGAATTTATTTAGAGTAATTTTTTACAGGTATTTTATGGGCTGTGTGGGAAGAGCTAGAGTATGTGGGCCTTTCTGCTCTACCATCTTGACTTTGCTCCTGAGGATTTCTTTAACTTTATTTTCACTGCAATATGCAGGCATCATTATTTTAATGGAGTCATAATATTGAAGTACATTCTTCCCTTCTTTATTGCAGATTGTAACCAATCCATTCAGTATCTTCTTGGCAATTGTCATCACTGTCTTTCTACAATCCTCAATAGAGGATCTACTAAGGCCTTTTCTCTGGGTCTTTTAATTTGTTGTAGAGGTCATTGTGGCACTTGACTTGTCCATCTGTTTTCCCTCACCCTAACCAATTGACTTCTTCTACCTCCTTTTCCAGACATCCTTGTCTTTCATGCCACTTCTCATGGGGAAGTCATCACTGATAATGTGTTGCTGCCTGCTTATGCTCACCATGCATCTTTCCATTGCCCTTTAGGTCACCTGAAATATTGAATTCACTGAATGGTTGCACAAATTGAGATATATCAAAGCAATGCAACATTATTGCTGTGTTAAAATTGACAAGTGTGAGAAGCAATAAAAAAGCATTAAAAGAGACTAGAACGAAGTAAAATAAAGCAAAGAAACTAGAAATAAGAGAACGATATGCATGTTGACTCCAGCTAAGTAAAACAACATTTTATAAGCTTCACAGAAGGATTAATGGTTGGAAGACACCTACAGCAGATAAGCTATTACTCTCCTAAAATGTATATTGTTTTCTTTTAATTGGGTTAATATTTCTAGCCATCAGGGTATATTTTGGGTTTTATTCTTGATCTTGCTTCTGTTCAATAACATTGTTAAGCTTATGATAAAATTAATTTTTCAAAACCATGTGCTCTTTTACAAATTACAAAGGACTTTCATCATAATAAGCTTATGGAATAGGAATGACACATGTTATTCTTTCCATTGCACATAACAAGAAATTGAAGCTCAGAGAAAATAAATGACTTGCCCAGGGAGACAGAGCTAACAAATGCTGATTCTTCAGGACTTAGATCTAGGACTCTGAACTTCCAGGCCAGTGTTATTTTTTTTTACCAAAGCACATGTCTCATTGAATACATATTGCTTTTTATGGTTTAAAAAAGGATCTGAAATTTCCTTAAAGTGAAGAAATCCCTCGCCCAAGGTAACCTGTTCAAGTTTCAGGAGACAGAGCCCCCAAAGTGTTGTTCATCTTTTTTTTTTTTTTTGAAGAGGACCAATGATACCACAGAGTGAGGCCTTGATTTCACCTTAAATGGGATTTAAGTGAGGCAGAGTTACACAGTCATCAATTTGACTCTCTCTTCTAGAGTCATTGAAGTCCAAGGGCAAAACAAAAGTCAAGACAAGCGGTAAGTACTCAGGATGAAGTGGATGACCTTGGTGTCCAGCTTCAGCCACCCTCATGGATGTTGGAATAAATTGTTCTCATCTTCCCATTCTGCTATGGAAGTCTTCAAGAGGACTAACACTTTGGGTGTGAGGGCTCAGTGAGACATTTTCAGGGCTGTTCATTTACTTTTTGTGTCCACCTGTCACCCAGCTCTCACCTGTGCTTCCAAGAAGCTGCAGCATATGCAGCAGCCACTCCTCAGCAAAACCTTCTTGGCAAATGGGTTAAATCAGATTAAGGGTAACCAAAATGTTTCAAATATGTTGGTGAGTTGGAGAAAATTAGAGAGATATGGCCCAAGACAGCAAGTGAGTCCCTCAGGGTTGCACAGTTCTGACTAGAGGCAGAATTTGACCCCACCTCTTCCTCATTAGATGCCAAGCTCTCAACCATTACCCTAAACTGTCTCCAAGAAATAGAATAATAACTGCAACATACTAATATAAAATTAGTCTATTTAAATAGATAAACAAAATATCAATGTCAGACTACACAAGAATTCTAAAAGTCTTATTGCTATTAATTAAAGTTAAAAAATGCACTAAAACTTTTGGGATATTCTACATTTTTGAGGTAATAAACTCAAATCTACATGAGCTATAGTTGTATTAAAATATTTTTTCCATTTACTCAAATGTCAAACTAAATCACTGGATGTTCGGCACAATCTTCTCTATTATTCGCGTATTAGTCTTAATGAGTGATTTCAATGAAATAGGGAGTTCTCAGCAAGAAAGACGACTGTTTTCCAGCTAAGGGTCTTAGACACTTGCCTAGGTATTTGAATGGTTAAGTGATTTGCTCATGCATACAGTCAATAGGTGTGAGAGGTAGATTTTAATTCAAGTCCTCCTCTGGTATACTTTTTCAAACCATCCATGACCTGTTCTGGACTCTATTGCTTGCTCTATAAACGTTCTCTACTGTGTCACAGCAGCATCCTCACTCTGGAAGTTCATTATACACCTGATTTGTCATACACTGGAAGTATACTCCACCACTGTAACCTTTTGCTCAACAAGGCTGGTTCTTCCCAGAATCATATTTTAAAGAAAGTATCTAGCCCAGCCATGTCATCATTCCTCTCTGGGCCCCACTCTTCACTCTCCTCATGTTTGCTACCATTACCTCCCCTATCCCCGGGTGTTTTCTTCTCTCTCTCATCTTTCATTTTCAGCTCACTTTTGAATGTTTCTTCCCCTAAGAGAATATAAGCTCCTTGAGGAAATAAACTGTGTTTATTTCTGCTTGTATTTCTCAATGCTTAACTGCAGTACCTGACAAATAGGAAACTCCTAATAAATGCTTGCTGACTTGATTTGTTGACTTTCTGACTCCAAGATCTCCTTTAACAATAAAAGAATGCCTCTCAAAAACTATTCAAGAATATTCTTTTCCTCTAAATGTATAAGGGCCAATCTGACAAAAACCTATATCTTCCGTATTCAAACCTTTTTCATCCCTAAACTATAAGAATTTATGGGTTGCCTAAAGAAACAATGGGATCCCTCTTACTGAAGGTCTTCCAGCAAAGACTGGATGACCACTCCTCAAATATGTCTTAGAGGAAATGCATCTCCTGTATAGCCTGGACCATATGGCCTCCAGGGTCCATTTTGGCTCTCATAATTCTGTTATTGTGAGGTTCCATCAATATATTTCAAACCCCAAAGTGACCTATAGTCAAAATGTACTGAGGAAAAATTACTATAATTTTCATGCATTTTTCTAATTCTCAAATTCTATTAATCTATCTGATCATTTCCTTAAACTTAATTCCTCCTGATCATTTAAAAGAGAAGACAAATCAACCTGGGGAAAGATTCCTTAGGTTTAGCTGGTGCTTGGTGGACTTCTATGGGTGCAGCCCTTTAGACCAGTGCTTCTTAAACTGTGAGTCTTCACTGTGTATGACATCATGTAACTGAATGTGGGAATCCCCCCCCCAAAAAATGGCTTCCGAACACACAATGAACAAAAACTAATTCAAAAACAAATGCATAATGAATCTGAGGTGTTTCTGGCAGCACTTGCCTATGTTGCATCAGCATCTTCACTGGTACATTGTTTCTGAACATACAACACATGCACTTTGCACTGCATTTGCCATCACGTCATGCAACATCAACAAATGCTGCCAGAAACACCTTATCTCAGATTTGAGACTATTGTATGTTATGAATTGCAGTGTTTTTACTGAACATACAAAGTTTTCTGCTCTTACAGAAACATAATTGTTTAATTACAGAAAATAAAGGCTTTTAATATTTCATGTCATTATTCCTCAGCATGTAAGTATCAAATTACAGTATCTTTGGATTGGATGCTGTTAAAATGTTTGATTTTTAAAATTGCTATTATCTCCTTCTTTTACAGAAACATAAGTATTTAATTGCAGCAAGTAAAGATAAAAGCCCTTTAATAATAATTCTCTACCATCACCGCTGCATGTGTATGTCAGTATAAACATCAATTTTTTAAATTAAACGCAAAAAAGTATAATTTCATAAACTAAAGGTAGTATTTACTTGAAGAAGTACTAACAATATTTATTTACATTTTAGGACAAAAATATTTTTGGTTAAGGATAAGTGGATAAATTTAGACAGGAGAGGTAAAAAATATTGATGGCAATACAGCAGAGTTTTTGCTATCAGGTTGTAGTACACGTAAATTGACAAGAAAAAGAAAATATGTCGAATCATTTTTGCAATATAGACTAACATTTAATGAGGATGATGTAGAAAAAACCTCTGCTTCATTTGTAATAAATTTTGGCTCCCTAGAGCATGAAACCATCCAAAATAAAACAACATCTCAATATCAAGCATGCAGAGTACTGCAATAAACTAAAGGAATATTTTGAATAACTTTTAAAATTTTCAAGTAAAAAAATGTTTTGAGAAATTTGTTGCTGTCAATGAAAAGTATTTACTTATAGCTAATGAAATTTTTCATTTAATTACAAAAACTAAAAAGTCCTATGTGATAGGAGAAGATTGTGTGTTACATGCTGCTATAAAAAGGTCAGAAAGAGTTTATGGGGAAAAGTTCAGGGATGAATTAATAAAATTCCTTCATCAAATGTTACTGTTTCCAAAAGAATTTTCTGAAATTATTAATTACCAATTCCAACAGTTGATTACTAGGATTAAGTGCAGCCCAAAGTTTTCAAATCAGTTAGATGATACAATTGTTATTTCTAACATGGCACAGTTGCTACTTTACGAAAGATACGTTTATGAAGGAAGTATACGTTAGAAATTGTTTTGCTGCTCTTTACAATGGAAAAAAAAATTCATTAGAGCCTATACAGACATTGCTGGAGCAATGATGGGCAAAAAATATTGGATTGTAGCAATACTTAAAAAGCTGGTGGCAATGAACATAAAACTTTTATTCACTGCATGATACATAGGGAAGCACTCGCAGTCAAAAAAATATCACCAGAGTTAGATGTTGTGCTTTGCAATACTATTAAAATCGTTAATTTCATTAAAAGTCATTCCCTAAAGAGGCATTTGTTCTCAAACCTTTGGAAAGACATAGACTCTGAAGATAAAAAGTTATTACTATATGCACAGGAAAGGTGGCTCTTAAGAGAATGAATTTTAAGCAGATTATTAAAATTGAAATATAAGTTGTTATATTTTTGATTGAACAGAAATCCAATTTTGTTAATTTTTTCATAATGACCTATGGCTTTCAGAACCATTATTTGTCATATTTTTTTCAAAAAAAAAAAAGCTCAATGATTTAAACATTCCACTTCAAGGAAAAAAACTGTAACATATTTATGTTAAAAGATAAAATTGAAAACTGCTTAAAAAGTTAATGTACAGAAGAATAGGGTAAAAAATGATTCTTAAGAAATGTTTATAGGATGGGTTATTTTTGTAATTGAAAATAACCTTCTTAAAGATTTAATTTTAAAAGTAATAACTGATCATTTGAAGTACCTGGAGACAGTTTCAGAAACACTTCCCTTCAAATTCTGATTCTAAAAATCTAAGTTGGATTCATAAAACATACTCAATTAAAATCCAAAACATCAGTTATCTGCCATTAAAAGTTCAAGAAGAATTTGCTGAGCTACCACGGGACAGATTTAAAACTTGAGTGTCCTGGAAAAGTGTTAAATGAATTTTGGCTAGGCATACGGATAGAATTATCAGCATACTTTTGCCATTTTATACTCCATATTTATGTGAAGCAGCATTCTCAGCATTGACAATTATAGAAGCATAATGTCAATCAACTCTGAAAAATGTGAAGATGCTCTATGTCCTATAGTATCAAATATGACTCCAAGATTTTAATTCTTTATGTAAAAATAAATAAGCACGTTTATCTCTTTAGTAGGCAAATTTGCTTTTGTCTTAATAAATGGTAAAATTATACATATACCAAAAGAATTGATCGAAAATAAATTTCTTCATGATTTATCATCAGTGAATCTCTGATATGTACACCTATTTTATGTACCTATGTAGCCAGAGATGTGTAAAAATTTGTCAATCAAAAAGGGATCACAAGTGGAAAAAGCTTATGAAGCCTTGCTTTAGACAACAACCTGAACATATTATATTTACTGACTACCCAGCACTGTGTAACAGCTTTTGGTTACACAAAAGGAGTATTAGATAAGATCTTTGCCAAATACATACAAACACGTAAATTTCATATATATGTGTATATATATACACATACACACACAAACACATACATATGTATGTATATATGTGTATATACATACATATATATATATATATATATATATACACATCATATTTTGGAAATGTAAGTTGCGTGGGTATCAGAGAATTTGATGCTTTTCTTAGAACTCAAATTCCTGCTCCTGGGAGCCTAGGTGCTAATAAGTTAATTTTTACATGATCTTGCTCAGAATCAATCTACCAAACTACTCCCCAGTCATCTCTAATACATACTGTCTACACTGTCTAAATATTGTATATCTCCTCTTTCCATCAGAATTTGGATTTGTGACCCTAGGCTGTGATAGATGAGTTTTCATCTTATCTTGCCTCAAACCAGTGCACCATACTATTTCCCACCTGTCTCCAAATACCAATAGGAAACTATATACCTTCTCTTGCTCATTCCATTTCCAGAACAGGATACAATTTTAACACAACCTGTATGCTTCTGTAGGGCAAGGATTGTCTTGTTTACTTATATTTGTATCCTTAGTGCCTAACACACAATGAACACTTAACAAATGCCCATTCATTCATTCATTCCTTGTCAGTACTTGAACCCACACATAATGATTTTAAGCCCAGTTCTTTATCATATTAAGCCACATAATCTGTTAACCATATGTGTGTGTATGTATGTGTGTATATGTGAGTATGTATGTGTGTTTGTGTGTGTGTGTGTTGAAGATCTACCCCCTAAATTCCTGGCTATGTTTTATAGATGAATTGAACTTATAAGATTTTTTCAATTATTCCCCCCAAAATGGTCAGACAAAAATCATTGATATCAAGTAACTTAATAAATACTAGCAATTGCATTAAAAGTATGGAAACACTGCCTGATCCTCTTCCTAAACGTAACATTTTCTGTCTCACAGAAAGGGAGTATGGTTCTCCATTCTGACTAATGATCTCCCTAGGTTCCTTTAACTTTCAGCTAAAATTCCATCTCCTGAAGGACACTTTCCCCAACTTCTCTTCATTTCACTGCCTTTCCTGTTAGTTATTTCCAACTTATCCTGTATCTAGCTTGCTTTGCATATATTTGCTTCTATTTTGTCCCTCCTAGCAGATTGGAAGTTCCTTGAGGACAGGGGTTATCTTTTTCTCTTCCTATCCTCAGCATTTAGTACTGTGTCTAGTACACAGTAGGTGATTAATATATGTTCATTGAATGAATGGCAAAATCTTCTCATACTTAGTTTTAATGCTCTAGTTATCTAACATGTGTTATAATCACATCTCTTTTATCCTTGTAATGGCAATCAAATTAGAAGCTTTTGCTGTTTTTGTTTTATTAAAAGTGCCTTTGATTGAATAATGTGATTGGGGAGGATCTTTCCCACCCATTGATGGGTTTGCCCATAGTGGGAAGCTTGATTAGGGGAGTTGTTTTGTAGGAGAATTCCAAGTACATTTTATTTTTTCTATTGAGGCACTGAGTCAGAGGGTTATGCTCTCTGGCTCTAAAAAGCATATAAATACTCTGAGGGCAAGGTTTTACTTTGGGGGTTTAGCTTTGTAAGAACGTTTGAGTGACAGAGTACTCTGGGAAGCAGCTAAGAAGCCCCCTAGCTTTGAGAACTCAGATGTTGTGCTTCCCTCTCTGGTAATTATGGTCAGACAGCTGTCTGTCTGTTGAATTATGTCAGACAAAGGAAGTCATGATTACTTTGGGGTTCCAGGTGTGGACTCCCCTGAACTAGGTGAATGATATATGTGCTTGACTAAAAGATTGATACATGCGCTTGATTAAAATGATTGTTAAACACTCAAAAGTTGTCTTGCCTTTTATGAATGCAGATCTAAGAACTTGTGATAGCATGTCCCCCTGTGTATGTTGGGGTACTTACTGTTACAGTCCTTAACTGTAATTTTATCTTTGTAGGAAAATCCCGATGTGGAAACTCCCTCTGATGTGTAAATTGGAAAGATAATAAGCCTTTCATTTTTAGTCTTAGAGTGCTGCCTGAGTCACCTAAGGGCAGCTAAGTGGTGCCAATGGATGGAGTGCTGAGGGCCTGAAGCCAGGTAGACCTTAGTTCAAATCCAGCCTCAGATATTTCCTAGCTGTGTGACCCTGGGCAAGTCCCTTAACCTCTGTATGCCTCAATTTTCTCATCTGTAAAATGAGCTGGACAAATACATGGCAAACTATTCCAGTATCTTTGTCAAGAAAACCCCAAATGGGATTACAAAGAGTTGAACATGACAGAAATGACTCAACAGCAATAAAGTTGCCTGGGGCACTGGCAGATTAAGTGACTTGTCCACTGTCACATGGCCATCATATGTCTAAGACAGATTTGAATAAATGCATAAGGAAAAAATAAATTTATAACTAACATTTATTTAGCATCCATTATATGCCAGGTACTGTGCTTAGTGCTTTACAAATTTTATCTCATGTGAGAAAGTTGGAACACTAATTCATTGCTGGTGGAGCTATGAGCTGATCCAACCATTCTGGAGAACAATTTGAAACTATGCCCAAAGGTATACAAAATTGTGCATACCCTTTGACCCAGCAATAATCACTTCTAGTACTGTATCCCAAAGAGATCGTAAAAATGAGAAAAGGATCCACATATACAAAATTATTTCTAGCAGCTCTTTTGGTGGTGGCCAAAAGCTAGAAAGTGAGGGGATTCCCCTCCATTGGGGAATGGCTGAACAAATTGTAGCATGTGAATATAATGGAATACTACTGTGCTATAAGAAAGGATAAACAGGCAGACTTCAAAAAAACCTGGAAAGACTTATGTGAACTAATCCTGAGTGAAGTCAACAGAACCAGAAGAACGTTATACACAGTAACAGCCACAGTATTCAATGACTGATTTTAGTAGACTTAGTCCTTTTCAGCAATGCAAGGGACTAAATTCGTTCTAAAGGACTCAATGGAAAATGCCATCCACATCCGGAGGAAGAACCATTGAGGCAGAATGCAGAGCAAAGCAGACCATTTTCTTTTTTGCTTTGTTTTGTTTTCTTTCTCGTGTTTTCTCCCATTCTTTATAATCCTTCTATGTAACACGACTAATATAAAAATATGTTTAGTAAGAATGTATGTGTAGAGACCATATCAGATTGCATGCTATCTCGGGGAGGGAAGATGGAGGGAGGGAGGGAGAGAAAATTTAAAACTTATGGAAGTAAATGTTGAAAACTAAAAATAAATACATTAATAAATTGAAAAGAAAAACAAATATTCTCTCAATTGATCCTCACAACTGTGGGAGGGAATAGACTGATGTTTTCTATTTCTATGGCTTTTCTTTCTTTTTTCCATGAAAAGAAACAATATTCAGCTTTAGAACATTATCACATAAACACATTTTCCCTAGCAAAGTTATAACTGCTAAGTTTTCATTTATTTTAATTAACTTTTCCTCTAGTTATGAAACAACATGGTAGGAAAACTCTCCAAAAAGGGAAACACCTAAAAAGAAATGATGACATGGACCAATTCAGTAAAGAAACTTTCAAACCAAGGGCTGATGTGAAATATTAAAATGTTAGTCCCATTTAAAAAAAAAAATTCTCTTCTAATCAAATACTGACAGTAGCAGACAATCACCTGGTTAAGGGATGAGTGAAAGAAGCTGGGGCCATGAGACAAAAATGACTGAAGTAAAAATTACTCCTATTACACTGAGTCAAAGATGACAAGACTGGGCCAAGCTGACCCTTAGGGAAGTGAAAGTCAATGAGCCAAAAGTCCTTGCAATAAACCTATACCTACTCAAAAATCTCTGACACCCCTCTTTACCTCATCAGAAATAATCATTGATAAAAAGCAGTGTGATTTTACAACTGACAAAGAACTTTCAGCATGTCCCTTAGCAACCTTGCTTCAATAAGGATTTGACATCTGTTGTCATTCTGTAAGATCACTAAAAATATGTTTGTGCTCCTGGGCACTTAAATTACTTTTCTTATTTGCCTTCAAACAAACCTCATCAGTATAAAGATATTAAAAAATCTTGCCCTATATGGGATGTTTAATAAATAATAATAACAACATGGCAATTTCATGAGCATAGAATAAGGGATAGAGAGTTTGGAGGAAGGAAGACTGGGTTCAAGTCTCACCGCTGATACAATATGAATATGCGATTATGGGCAAGTTATTTCAAAGGCTTCCTAGCAACTTTCTATAACAATAAGTTATTGGCAAGTGTAATAGTAATTTAAATGGAAAGATCTTTGTCATTAATTAATAGATCCATATGATTTGGAAGCCTGGGTCACATGTGGTGGGAGGAGCTTGCTGAAGAGGCAGAACAGGAAAGGTGGAGCAGAACGGGGAGTAAGTGAGTGAATGGGGGCTTCAGAGGGGAAAGAACACAGGCCAACTCGCATATTGTGACAGTTGAGAGTCAGAAGGCCCTGGCTGAGGGAGGGAAGGCTTGGAATGGCTTTTTCCTCTGTTGTGATCATGTTTATTAACTTCTTGGTCACCATGATGGATTTTGCTTTCTGGTTCTGTGATTTGGCTTTCTGCTGCTTAAATAAATGTTTTTCTTCTGCCTTCTATAGGGAGAGTCTTTTATGTTTTGCGATTGAGAACTACGCTGGCGCATTCAAAGTCACCACCAGTGCTGTAAATATTGCCTTGGCGATACAGCCGGTTACCAAATGGTTTCAGAAAAGGCACCTTCAATATCGTTGAAGGGAGTTTCCATACGCATAGTTCCATACTCATACTCATTAAATCACAGGTCTGAATCAAGTGACTACCTCCACCACCACTACAACTACTACTATTACTACTACTACTATTACTACTACTACTACTACTACTACTACTACTACTACTACTACTACTACTACTACTGTTACTACTACTACTACTACTACTGATAATAAATGGAATTCATTAGTGCTTTCATGTTTGCAGAGCACTTTACTTATATTATCTCTTTTGATCCTTAGAGGTTTCCTATGAGGTACAGTCTACATATGAGAAAACAGGAATTTAGAGATGATTTGTCCAGGATTACAGAGCCAGTAAGTGTCTGAAGGGGCAATATCTGAACTTGGACTTCCTGACTCCCAAGTTCAGTGTTCTATAGACTGTGCTGCCTATTCTCTATGCCTCATTTTTTCAATGAAGTTGACTCCAGATTACCTGTTTTCCATACTTAAATGAGACTCTAGCAATAAATTATATTATCTTTTTAAATTGTTTTCTGCTCTTTCACGTTTGTTTATCTTATTTATTCAGATAATGTTGTAAGATCTCTGAAAGGAGCAAATGCCTTATTCCTCTGTTATCTCCCATTACAACAAGTTTTGCTTTTGTAATTAATAGTCAATAAATGACTGGTTAATTATAGCCAGAGCCTTTTGTTTTATTTGGGGGAGAAAGTACAGAAAAATCAACATGATTTAAAAACTCTCCATATCTTCCTAAGTGACAAATCCTTGGCATACTACTATCCCAGAGAATTGTTACTACCAAATACAACCTTAACATTGGTAATCTGACCCTAGAGGAGAGTTCTCATTCAACAGTTTTCCAAAAGAAACTGAAAACTACATTGTGAAAATCATTTTCTGATGTGTTTACAACTGAGGAGAATAGTTTTCCAAGGGATTTTTGATCCAAGTAATGCTTGAAATGTACACTTGTAGTACTATACACAGGGTTTATATTGAGTGAGAGCTTTGATTTTATTTCTAGATCTCGCATAACTCTTCTTAAACTTCATTTTTTTTTCTTGCATAAGAAATACACTAAAATTACATTTGTATCTAGCAAAAAAGAAAAGAAATGATGATATTTATTTGTAATTAATCAAAGGCCTGATTTTGTCATGTGATAATGATAAATATTTTTTGAGTTTAAATATTTAAACTGAGGAAAATGGTAAATATGGAAGACTAAAAGAAATTAGTACTCTTCAGTTCTTTCCCATAACTACAACAATAAGGATCAAGAAAGAGTATTAGAGCAAGTGATGCTGAGGAAATCCCAAGGAGAAACATAGTAGGTCATTGTTCCAACTCCAAAAGGGACAGAGAGGATCACGGAATATAAAATGGACTATTTGATACCATATTTTTAAATTTCTTGGGTATCTTTCACAAAACTAAAGTGGTTAAAATTAGAAAAGAAAGAGTTAACTGGCAAAAAAAAATCTTGGCAGCAATATTCATTGATAAAAATCTCATTTTTACTGTATAGAAAGAACTTACTTAACTTTGTAAGAAGAAGAATCATTCTCTATTAGAGAAATGATCAAAGGATGTGACTATCTGTTCTCAAAGGAAGAAATATTAGTCATTACTTGCAATATAAAAAAGTTCCATATCACTAAGAATTAGAATAATGCAGATTAAAACAAACATGAAGTTCCACCTAATATCGATCAGACTGGAAAAGGTGATGACCACAAAAGAAAATTACACTTGTTAGAGGGGCTGCAAGAAAGTAGATATGGCAATGTTTTATTTATGGGAGCTATGAATTAGTGCAGTCATTCTGAAACACAATTTAGAACTATGCCAAAAAAAAAAAGTCACCAATTGACTTAATAATGCCACTATTAGGCCTATAACCCAAAGAGATCAAAGAAGAAGGCAGAGTATTTATAAATACAATCATAGTTAAAGCACCCATTTTTAAAGACAACAAATTGGAAACAAGGATGCTATTAGTCAGTTGTGAAATGGCTGAATATATCATGGCATAGGAACATTATGGAATTCTATACATATGATGATTAAAACTGAAATCAGCGCAACCAGGACAATTTACACAATAACAACAACAATATAGAAGAAACAACTTTAAAAGACTAAAGAATAAGGATCGATAATAATTCCAATGGAGTGATTTCATACACACACACACACGCACACACACACACATGCGCGCGAAATGCTACTTACCTACTTGTCCAACATCTAGCACCTGCTACACACTAGGCACTTACTAATATTTTAAAATAAATTGAATTCAACTACATTTATATAATTTTCCAACAGTAATTAATGTCATGTATAAAAGATTTTGTATCTAAGAAACAAGTTATTTGGGGAGGAAAAAATAAAGTAGCAAAATAAAAAATACCTTTTTGAAAAGCAAATATAAGAATGGGAGGAAGGAAAATAAAGGATATATCCTTGTCAGTTATCTCTCTGAAGAATTATACTTCACATACCTGTAAGTAGTTTGGGCTGGGATAAAATAAAAGGAAAAAAATAAATGACAGAATGGGAACCAAACAATAAAGAAGACTTTAGGTAAGAATTTCCTTATGAACATGTATCTCTCTTTTAATTTAAAGTCTGGGGCACAGCTGCATTTGCATTACTGCATTACCTTTCATTGCTTAGATTCAAATCACTTCCTCATTTATCATTCCCACATACATGGTATTGTGGAAAAGGGATGACTCATAGCCTTCCATTGATAAGCTAGCAGTCAGAATTATGTTCCATATTTTTAGTATATGCCAAGGTGACTAAATGATTAAAAACCTATTGGGCTTCCATTTAATAGTACACTCAGAAAAAGGTTGGTGAATTTGCTTTCTTAAAATTTTTTACCTCAACAAGAAAGCTATGATCTTTGCAGTTAAATTATTCATCCATCTCAGCATAAGCCCTGAGGTACATTCAATCATTCCACTTGCTTTCATCTGTATTGGTCAAAAGTTACACTTCACTGAGAACATGTTTTGTTTCTCTATCCTTTCCTAATCCATTTTGCTGTAGTTGTAGTTGTATTAGTGTGTGTGTACATGTGTGTGTGTGTGTGTGTGTGTGTGTGTGTGTGCGCGTGTGTGATTACTACGTATTGGGGCTTGATGAACTTAAAGCTACATTATCTGTGAACAAAACAGAATGGAGAGGCTTCACTATCTTTAGGAATCCCTCTTTCACTGGGCTCTGAATATGACATTCTCGAATGATAATGACAAACACATCAGTCAATGATTTACCAAAAAAACTTGACCACTAGCCAGCACAGTCCATGGAAAAAAAGAAAAAGTCCTGAATGTGGAGTCAGAAGATCTGGATTCTAATTTCAGCTGAATTACTTACCAACTGGGTGATCTTGGACGAGTCAACTAAATTTTCTGGTGACAGTCCGTCATCTATAAAACTCATGGTGTTGAACTAGATGGCCTCTCATTTTAGCTCTAACTCTATGATCTTGTGATATGTCTCCTTGCTTTGTGCTTCCCTTGAAATTAATATTCAGAGGATCATTCAAGAAAATTATTTCTATGGCTGCATGTATTAAGGAAACTTTTAAAATATTAACATACCATTAAAAATCAATGTGCTATAATTCTGGAAATGCTAGTAAAAGCACTAAGATAAGGGAAAGGAAACAAAGGCCCAAAGATAGGTAAAAAAAGAGATAAAACTATTCCCATTTGCTGATGATATGATAGCATATTTGGAAAATCCTAGGGAAACAGCAAAGGTACTAACTGATACAATTAATAACTTTAGCAAAGTTTAAATTAAATACTAAAAATCTAGTTTTTCTATGCAATTATAATAAAACACAAGAACCAGCAACAGAAAGGGAAATCCCCTTCCAGATAACAAAAATGCATAAAATATCTGGGGATCAACCTACCAAAACACACAAAAGACTTATATAGAATCAGTTACAAACTGTTCAGAAAGGAAAAAAAAAGCAACTTCAGTAGACGGAAGAATTTTCAGTACTCATGGCTAGGCCATGCCAATATAATAAAAATGAAAACTTTGAGTTTCTTTTTCTTATGCAATGTGTTTTGAATCAATTATCAGAAAAAAAGGGAAGTGGACCAGCCATGAAGAAAGAGCATTGGTAACAGATGGAGAATGTTGGGCTAATTCTCACATTATGTGAAAAGGTCCAAAAGAATGCATTACAGAAGATGCAAGGCATGAGTTAGAGTTTCTATGCAGGAATGTGGGAGGACGTGGACAAGATTTACAAGGAATGATGTGGTATGTCTACCATTGAAATGATGATTCACCTTAATGAGACCTTAGGTCCTCCAAAGCACTGAAGCACTGAGCTAAAAAATAAAATAAGCAGCTGATTCATTTCAGCATTGACAGTGTATGAGTCTTAACTTTTTTTTATTTTCTTAAAACAAGAGATTTAATAAAAAGATATAGCAAGAATGGTTGATCCAAAAATTTTCCCATAAATCTGCTTATTTGCACTCATAAAGTCCCTTGGAAGAGTGAGTTCAAACTTAAACTATGTAAGTATTGAAGCAGGGTCTTATCTTTGGATGATATTGCTCCCTTAAAAAAGAAGGGGTGTGGTCAATGTGCTCCAACTTGACCTAAAAGGCTACTACTCATAGAAAACTTTCAGCATAGTCACTTATCCTTCAGCTCTTTACTAGCTTATTTTGGTATTCTTTTATTTTCCTTGACTTCCTTGATACTCTGCTTTTTTCTCACCTTTTTATGTCAGTCTGTGTTCTCATACTCTAGAATTACTCCTCCTGGCCTTCACTTCTTGATTTCAGTCTTGCTTCAACCCTTAGGTTTACATATTTTCCATTGCTTTTTGCTGTCTCTTCTCCATTTTTGTGATGGTCAACTACCTCCCCTATGCAATGAACAGTTGGTAGCCTGTTCATGAAATCTTGCCTCTCTGAAAACAGTTGCCTAGATAAGTGAGGCAAGGATGTTTTCACAATAAAGTGTTGGCCCATTAAACTTCCATTCCACTTCTCTAATGACAAGGGAAAAGAAGAAGAAGAATATTATATTATATGTTATATTAATGTACTATTATAATATATTATAATTATTATTATAATAATTTTATAGCAAAAATAATTGTTATTATTATTACATATTGTTACCCAGATTAATATAAAATTGACCAAAAGATCTAATGAAATTTTTTAGAATAACATTCATATACTGATAGCAACACATTTTTATGTCTGTTGGTTGTCTTCAAATAAATGAAAAAAAAAGAGTTTGATTTTTACCCCCATACTTTTCCCATTGAACTTAATTTTTTTTCAAAAACTTGACCTATAACTGCTGAAGTCAAGGCTACTCTGAGCACTGCTAAAGTAATGACAGTCATAGAATTTCAGAGTTGATGAGGACCTCAATAGAAGATCTACTTATACCTGGAAAAGAATTACCACTTCAACAGCCCCACAAAATGGTCATCCAGTCATTGCTTGAAGTAATAAAAAGGATCAAGGATGATAGATTTAGAAGCAGAAGAGATCTCAGACTTCATTTAGGACAATTCTCTGATTTTTATGCCTGAGGACCTGGGATCAAAAGGGGTTAAATGATTTGATCAAGGTCACATAGGTATTACATGGCAGAACAAGAATTTGAACCCATGTTCTCTGACCCATTACAACAGTGTTTTTTGCTGTGCCCTACTGCCACTTCTAGGGCAGCTAGGTGGTGCAGCAGATACAGCACCAGTGCAGGAATCAGGAGGACCTGAGTTCAAATCTCACCTCAGACACTTGACACTCACTAGCTATGTGTGACCATGGGCAAGTCACTTAATCCCAATTGCCTCATCCTGGGTCATCTCCAGTCATCCTGATGAATATCTGGTCACTGGATTCAGATGGCTCTGGAGGAGAAGTGAGGCTAGTGACCTTCACAGCCCTCCCTCACTCAAAACCAAATCAAGTACAAATCATGTCATCATTTCTCTGATGGCATAATCTTCTTTGGCAACAAAGGACAAACACACACTGCCACTTCTGTATAGCTAGGAAGTTTTGTGTTGTTGTTTTATAACATGAAGCCTAAGGTGTTCAAAAGATCATAACTCAAGAATGATGTTTCCTATTAAGAAGTTCCATATCCCAAATCTAGGTTTTCATGGGTTCTTCCCCATACCTGGAGTACTCTCCTTCCACATCTTCATCTTCTGACTTCCCCTGTTTCCTTCAAGTTCTAGTTAAATCTCATCTTCTATAGGAAGATTTACCAGATCCCTCCCCTTAATTCCATTTTGCACCCTTTGTTGATTATCTCCCATTTATCCTGTTTCTAGCTTGTTAATACATACTATTTTTGTAGATTGTCCACCCTTTACATTGTGAACTATATGACAGCAGGGACTGTCTTTTGTCTTGCTTTATAACCAATACACTTAGCACAGAATCTGGAACAGAGTAGGAACATGATAAATGTTTACTGATTGAAAAGTTGTCTGTAGATTTTTCTCTATCATTTAAATTAATTTATCCTTTTTTTTTTTTTTTCATTTTTTAATATGACCTCTTCACTGCTCAACAGAAGGCTTCAAATTCTGTAGTTTTGGACATAGCTAAGAGAAAAATTACCTAGGTCTTTAAAATGACCCTGATTTCCAGAAATGACTAATTGTTCCTACAGAACTGGGAATGCTAATGAAGGCATCTTTTGATGTGGTAAATATTCACACAAAACGATGCCTTAAAGAATTGATAACGAAATTATTCAACCTTCCTGCGTTTGCTCTCCAAGAAATGAAATGCATTCTGTGTTGGGCTTGACTATGAAATAGAAGTCATGATTAATGATGATGTTTAAGCCTCTAGCTAAGAAAGAATAACACATCAAAGCAGACACAGGGTGTTTGCAAAATTATAAACAAAGATGTAAATGTAGTTTCTACCTTAAAAAAAGGACTAGTCTTGTACTGTTTCTTCCTTTGAAAGGGTTAAGTATTTCTGATTAGCTTTTGGGTCATGTACCACACTTTGAGTGCCTAAGCTTAAAGACACACTTCATTGAACTCCATCTAGTGAAAGCTTCATGCTTATGAAGGTGTTACTCTTGATTGCTTTTCATCTGGACTACAAAACGATTTGGTTGGAGGCTGACATTGATTAAGTGCAAGAGAACCGTGTTTTACTGTGACAGCTGCTAGGCCTCTGTCAACAAATCAATGTTGTTTTTTTTTCTCTCCTTTTCGTCTTCTTAACTCTCCCGTTAGCATCCCACTGTTGCCAGAGATGAAAAACATCTCTATAACTGTCTAATGATTGACCACTTTCTGATTTCCCAATCACACAAGATGTTTTGATGTAAGAAAAGACTGACCTTTTATTCTAAAGAACATTTTGTGGGTCCCATCATGCATTTCTCTAGAATAGTGGCACCACTGGGGTGGCTACTGGTTCCAAAATTGGGAATCAATAAAAAAAAATCCATCCTACAAAGGGCTGTGTTCCTTCTCCTTTACCTGAATACTTGAGTGAGAAACACAAATTCATTGTGTCATTATTTCATTCCTTTTTTGGTGAGTCTTCACTATAGTTCTGTCATGGCAGACATTTTCATTAAAATCACTGTTATATTTGACTACAGTTCTAATTCCTCCCATAATTTATTTAGTTTTACATTTTCCCTTTTGCTTATCTTTTGTTAGTTGTCATAAAAACTGAGGGAGGGACATTGAAATATCATTACGTTTGGTTATAATCGGCAGGTCCATGATAAAGAGTAGGTTTAAATATCTTCATTTGTTCCATCAGGCATTACCAGCAACCTGCATTTGAGCGGTGTGTTGAGGTGCAGCTTGCTCCCTGAAAAGAGATTCCAACTTGGAATCAGAGGTGATGATTTCAAATTCTTCTCACTCTCTGACCTTATTCTCATTCCTTCGCTTTTCTGGTCCCAGTTTCCTCACCTTTAAAATGAGGGGCCTGAAAGAAATAAAAATGATAATGATTCTGCCATTTACATAGCATATTAAGGTTTACAAAGCTCTATGCAAATATTTCATATATTAAGAGCAACTTTGGAAAGTAGATGTTATTCTAATCTCCACTTTGCAGATAAGGAAACTGAGACAGAGGTTAAATGATTTACGCGGGGTCCCATAAGTAATAAGTGTCTGAGGTAGGATTTCAACTCAGGTCTTTCCAGTTCTAGGTTCAGCACTCAATAACCAATTCACTTTCCCCTAAGTAACCTCTAAGATTCCTTCTAGCTCCCTCCAAGACAGAAGTTCTTAATTTTTTCTTTTGTTTAATGGACCTCTTTGGAAGTCCAGAGAAACTTACAGATCCCTTAACAGAATATTTTATTTTTATTATTATTGTCCCCACACTCATATTGAAGGAAATGCTAGATTTCAGCTAAAAGTTAATTAAAAATCTATTTTTTCCCATACCAGTTCACATTCTCCTGAAAGATTCCAGGTCCAGAATCCTTGCTCTTAGATGACCTCTAAGATTCAATGTCTCATATAGATTTCTATGATCCTAGATGCCAAAAGCAGATATTTGAGTTCTGAGCTTAACTTTTAGCACTTGGTGTAGCAAAGAATTCAGATATCTAAGAAAGAAAGCAGTGGAAGATAGAAAAGAACCACACAGGACTTTTATCAGTCTTATGGTTAAAATCAGGCTGTGTGACTCTGAGTAATTCATTTCGGCATCCCAGTGACCCAAGCAATTATCTAAGGTTCTATGCTGCCTTTGCTGAAAGATGTTTTATCAACATTGAGAGAGTGCTTTTTCTTTCAGAAAGTTTCCTATACCAATGAGATCATAGATCCCAACAACCATAACAAGGTTAACACAAAGGTCAGAAGTCAGAAGATACGATTTCTCTCCTCATCTAAGCCATTGTCTATCCTGTGTGACCTGGACATGAGTTACAGAATTAGTCTATAGCTACATTTCTACCTAGCCCAATGGGAATATGAAGCTGACCTTGGTATGCATGAATCATTCAATGAGATATAGACAGAGACATTTAAAAAAAAGGATGTTTCATGTGGAAGGTATGTGTGTATATGTGTACATGTATGTAAATGCATACATATATGTATGTCTGTATGAATGTGTATATATTTTTTTTCCTTTAGATTTGGACATATTACATATGAATCCCAATAAAATCAACACCTTGTTAGAATCCTGAATAAACCTAAAGAATTACTTTGCTCTTTCCATTTTCTCTTAGCTCTGGGATAGGAGAACAGAAAAAGGATTCCAAGACTCTCAGTGAAAAATTATCACATCCTTGATAGCTCATAAGTATCACTTTTGAGTACCATAAGATATTCCTTCTATTCACAATCTGTGGGCAGTCGGAACGCATCTTAACCTTTCGCAAGCTTTAAAAAGGGAAAAAAACTTGAATTTCTGATATAATGTAGGGACTATCAACTTAAAGCAAAATGGGTAGTGCTAACTCTTTCAAAGCCTGCAAGGAAATAAAGTAGCTTCTGGAACAATCTCTCAAGAAATAAAAATAAATAAATATGTGAAGGAGCTGAGATTTTGAAAGCTTGTAGAACTCCTGATACTGTGACTTGATCTCTCGATGTAGGTCATAATCTACTTATGGCTCTTATACCTTAGTAATACTCAATAGAATTTGCATAGTGTGTTAAGGTTTCAAAAGCACTTAAAATCTATTTTTATCTTCACCACAACCCCATTTTTATACATTGCGAATTTCATGAGAACAGGGACTATCTTTTGTCCTTTTTTTGTATCCCTAGCATTTAGCACAGTGCTTGTCACATAGTAGTAAGTGCTTAGTAAATGTTTATTTACTGACTGGCTAACTGAGGGAGACAGAAGCTAGTACAAGATTATACAGTTATTAAATATTTGAGTCAGGATTTTAACTCAGGTCTTCCTGACTGCATGCCCAGAGCTCTATCCAGTAGTTAAGTAGGTAAATTCTAATAAATTGTCTG
Organism: Notamacropus eugenii; assembly: GCF_028372415.1. Classification (NCBI taxonomy): domain Eukaryota; kingdom Metazoa; phylum Chordata; class Mammalia; order Diprotodontia; family Macropodidae; genus Notamacropus; species Notamacropus eugenii. The sequence continues at coordinate 71,366,732 of NC_092872.1, forward strand.
ATGTATACATATGTTGTAATTTGTCCATAGTCACATATCTAGTGTGTGAGATGAAGTCAATCTCTTCTTGACTCTATGCCCAATATTCTATCCACTATTCCATAAAACACCAGAGATAAATTTAGGTGGTTTACAAATCATTTTATCTTGTGATAACCCAAAGGCACCTTCAATGTAGGATTACAAGACTGCAGGTTTTAGAGCTAAGAGACCTTAAAGGTCATCCAGTTCAATCTTTTCCTCTTACAGGTAAGGAAACTGGGGCCCAAAAATGTTTAGTGATTTATACAAGATGACACAAGTAATAAGTAGCAGATTCAGGATTTATATTCAGATATTTTGACCCCAAATGCAGTGTTCTTCCTACTATGGTATGTCTTGTCAAACACCTCATACTACAGAGGAAGTAGAAAATATCCTTTTGTTAATCAAGAGAATAAGAAACAGAAATAATAGGTGGAAATGGCAGAGGTAAAAGTGAAAAGATTTGAGGATGTGGGGCCAAGATGATGTAGTAAAGGCAGAGACCTGGCTTGAGCTCTCCTCCAAACCCCTCAAAATATCTTTAAATAATGACTCTAAACAAATTCTCAAGTGGCAGAATGCACAAAAAAGATGAAGTGAAACAATGTTCTAGCCCAAGACAAATTAGAAGGTTGGCAGGATCGGTCTGTTGTGAAAGGGCAAGAGAATAGCATGGTCCAGCACAGGCCGTACAATCAGAGACCTACTCCCAGAAAACCTAGAGTAGGCCTCAGGGTGACTGAGTCAGCAGTGACAGACAGACAGACAGTAGTAGCAGTTTCCAGACCTCTCAGGCCACAGAAGGCAAGGTGATCAGACAATGGGTCAGAAGGAGATTTATAGGTGTCCCTTTGACATCACAAGGGGAAAACTTTGTTATGTTGTGTGTATTCAGAACTTGTCATACTCCTGGATCTTAGTTCCAGTGCAAGGAGAAGCACTAGCACAGCAGATCTTTCCATTGCAGGGGAGCATGAACCATGGTCACAGTTACAAGTTTGAAAAGAGTGTGGTTGCCCAAAAACCAGTGCACAGTACAGGAGAGTAGTAAACACACCTCTCCCTAGATCATACCACCTTGGAAGACCCAAAAACTTACAGGTCCCCAGAATTACCTCTGAAAATAGTTGCACAAAAAACTTGAAGTTTTGAACAGTGCACTCTCCACTTAGGAAGTAGAACCCAACATTAGCATAGAGTTAAAAGTCAGGCTGGAAAATGAATAAACAACAGAAAAAATCCTCACCATAGAAAGTTACTATGGTAACAAGAAGGATCAAAACACACACACACTCAAAAAGAGACAACAAAATCAAATTTCCTGCATCCAAATAATCAAAGAAAAATATAAATTGCTCTCATGCTGTGGAAGAGCTGAAGAAGGATTTTAAAAATCAAGTAAAAGAGGTAGAGGAAAATGAGGAAGAGAAATGAGAGTGATGCAAGAAAATCATGAAAAAGGAGTCAACAGGTTGGTAAAAGAGGCACAAAAATACAGAAGAAAATAACAACTTTAACAACAGAACAAGTCAAATGGTAAATGAGACACAAAAGTCCAGTGAAGAGAAGAATGCCTTGAAAAGCAGAATTTGACCAGATGGAAAAAGATACACACAAATTCAGTGAAGAAAGAACTCCTTAAAAAGTACAATGGTCCAAATGAAAAAGTTCACTGAAGAAAATAATTATTTAAAAGTTAGAATTGGGCAAATGGAAGCTAACAACCTTAGGATTCATCAAGAAACAATCAAACAAATTCAAAAGAATGAAAAAATTGAAGAAAATGTGACATTTCTGATTGGAAAAACAACTGACCTGGAAAATAAATCCAGGAGAGATCTTTTTAGAATTATTGAACTACTTGAAAGCCATCAAACAAAAAAGAGCCTAGACATCATCTTTTATGAAATTATCAAGGAAAATTGCCCTGAGCCAGAGGGTAAAATAGAAATTGAAAGAATCCACCAATCACTTTCTGAAAGAGATCCCAAAATGAAAACTTCCAGTAATATTATAGCCAAAATTCCAGACTTCCAAGATTAAGGAGAAAATACTACAAACATTCAAAAAGAAACAATTCAAATATCGTACAGCTGCAGTCAGAATAACACAATATTTAGTAGCTTCTATACCAAAGGACGGAAGGGCTTGGGACACAATATTTCAGAGGGCAAAGGAGCTAGGATTACAACCCAGAATCACCTATGCACTGAAATTGAGTATAATCCTTCAGGGGGAAAAATGGACATTCAATGAAATGAAGACTTTTAAGCATCAATGATGCTTAAATAAGATGCTTAAAGACCAGACCTGAAGAGAAAATTTGACTTACAAATACAAGATACAAAAGAAATATAAAAGGATAAACAGGAAAGAGAAATCATAAGGGATTCAATAAGGTTAAAGTATTTATATTCCTACATGGGAAAATGATAACTCATAACTTCTAAAACCTTTCTCATTTAGGGGTATTAAAAGCATACATAAACAGAAAGCAGAGGTGTGAGTTGAATGTGATGGTATGATTATCTCAAAAAAATTAAGGGATGAAAAAGAAGAATGCAGTGGAAGAAGGGGAAAGGGAGAGGTAGAATGGGATAAATTAACCAATATAAAAGAAGCCTGAAGGAGGTTTTACAGTGGATGGTGGAAATGAGAGAATGATGAGGAGAACACATGAACCTTACTTTCATCAGAATTGGCTAAAGAGAGAATCACACACACACACACACACACACACACACTCGGTTGGATGTAGAAATCTGTCTTATCATACAGAAAAATAGGAAGGGAAGGGGATAACAGAAAGGAGTGGAACTGATAGAAAGGAGGGCAGTTTAGGGGAGATAAAAGTCAGAAGCAAAACAGTGGACATGGTAAAAGGGGAGAGAGACAGACACAGGAGAGAGACAGAGAGATTCAGAGACAGAGGGGGGAAGATAAATTGGGAAAATAGGATGAAGTAAAATAGATAGCTGGTAATCATTACTGAGAAAAAAATTTTTCAGTGAGTTTCTGTGATAAAGATTTCATTTCTCAAATGTATAGAAATTGAGTCAAATTTATAGAAATAAGAGCAATTACTCGATTGATAAATGGTCAAAGGATATGAACAAGCAGTTTTCAGACAAAGTAATCAAAGCTACATATAGTAATTTTTAAAAATGCTCTAAATCACGATTAAGAAAAATGCAAATTAAAACAACTGAGCTTCTTCTTCACATCTATCAGATTGGGTAATATAACAGAAAAGGAAAATGACAAATGTTAGAGGGAATGTGAGAAAATTAAAACAATAATGTACTATTGTTGAAATTGTATACTGATTTAATCATTCTGGGGAACAATTTGGAATTATGTCCAAAGGGCTATAAAACCATGCATACCCTTTGACCAAGTGATATCACAAAGCCATTTAAAAAAAAAAAGAAAATGAACCTATGTGTACAAAAATATTTACAGCAACTCTTTTTAGTGGTGGAAGAAATTGGAAATTGAGAGGATTTCCATCAATTGGGGAATGACTGAACAAGTTGTACATGAATGCGATGGAATAATATTGTGCTTTAAGAAAAGATGAGCAGAATGCTCTCAGGAAAACATGGACTTACATAAACTGATGCAAAGTGAGATAAGCAGAACCAGAACATTGTGTACGGTAACTGTGTGCATGATGATTTACTATGAATAATTTAGCTATTCTCAGTAATACAATGATCAAAGACAATTCTTTAGGACTTATGGTGAAAGGCATCATTCATGTCCAGAGAAAGAACTGATAGAGCCTGAATGCAGAATAAAGATACTTTTTCTTTTATTTTTCTTGGAGTTATTTGTCTATTTTTTTCACAGAATGATTTACTTGGGAATGAGTTTTGCATGAGTAGACATTATATAATCTAGGCCACATTGCTTATCTTTTCAATGGTAGAAAAGAGGGGAGGGAGAAAATTTGGAACTCATAACTTGAAAAAAAATGTTAACATTGTTTCACATGTCATTGGGGGAAAATAAAATAAGATTAGAGTGAATGGTCCCTAATAAAAATGAACTAACCTGATAAGCATGAGATGACACCTCAAAATTGTTTTAATTTGCAACTCTCCAATTATTAATGATTTAGACCATTTTCTTAAGAATTCTGATCCATGTAGACCAACCATGATTCCAGGAGATAGATGATGAAGAATGCTACCAACTTTCTGACACAATGATGACAAATATGTAGCAGCAGATACATATTTTTGACATGAGTCTCTGTTTTCCTTGACTATGCATATTTGCAAGTTATCCCACCTCCGGCCCTCACTATGGGCAGGGGAGGTAAGAGAGAGAGAAAAATTTCCTTATTAGTGGAAAAGAAAAATAATAAAAGAATATAAACTTCTTGAGGGTAAGGATTGGTTTTATTTTTTATTGGTGTTTATTGGTTAGCCTAGTGTCTAGTGTAAAATAAGTGCTTAATAAATGCTCATATTGTCTGCCAGAAGAAGCCTGTGTTAAGTAAGGATGTGCTTTTGTTCTACTATATTTTCTCAAACCTACATGGTCTCTGACTCTAAAAATCCAAGGGGCATGCTTATAACGAACAAGGGGGTTTCAGCTCAACATTTTGAAAAGGCTGCCTTATGTCACTCCAGTTTAGCAACTGAATTTGTCCTTCTTTCTGAAGCTTAGGCCAAGCAAGTTAAGGGCAAAGAGTTAAAATATGAGAACTGGGCAGATCCATTTTGCAATAAAAGATCAGAAATAGAAAATAAACAACAGTTACAGCATTGGCAGAAATGAAAAGATTGTTCTCATTTGATAGCATGCCAACACAAAGAGCTAAGGCTTCTTTTCTGTTCTAAAGGCATCTCTGTGGCCATTTTCAGAAACTTTTCTCCCAGTTCTTCCCTAATCTATTTCTTTATCAGCTGAAAAGTCTAAGACTCTTATGTGTTCGAGGGGACTTTATAGATTGACGTATGGCATTGTGATGTAAAGACAGGAGAGAATTTTAAAATTATCTGGGTTTGTGGAATATGGACCATTATTCTGAATTCAAACTGTGCATTTTGTTCTTTAGTTACTGTCTTTACTTCTTACTTTCTGGGTGGGAAAATTTCCCAACCTGACAGGAATCCAAATTCAATTAGAGCAAAAACGAATGTGACCCAGTTAGTGCTATACTTGCCACTATACCAAATGCCACATCAATATGAAGGAGGAAATTAGAGATGTTGACAGAAAAAAAATGAGGGAGGAGTCTTTCAAGGCTTGATAATTGTCTGCCCTTCTTTCCCCTCCTATCTTCAGAGATCTTTAAGAAATTTATGTTTCCTCTATGACACAAAGGAAATTTGCCCAGAATTTTCAGTTGTCTAGCTTTAGTATTAAAGTGGGTCTCAATTTTCCATTAAATCCAGGAACTAAGAAAAGGAATACTAAATAGCAAAAGCCAAGCCCAGCATTCCTTTGCTCATCTTGCTATATCAATAATACTCAAGTGAATAGCCTATCATGGAGGGCATGAGACCCAGACATGTTTTTTGTTCTTGTATCCAAAACTATAGTTCCAACAGACATCGAACTCAATATGATTCAAAATATAATGTGAGAACCAAAACAAAATAAAACAAAAACTAATGCAACCTTAATCTCAGTTCCATCATTAGTCACTGTAAACTGTCAGAGGGCAATGATATGAGATACTATATCAAGGAACTGCAGAGGCATTTAGTAAAAGTATTTTTTTTTCTGTAACATTGGTTAATACCTAACCATGGACAATTAGAATCAAATCAAAGAAGATGCTGGGTATAAATGGTACAAATGAGGAGAACAGTGCCTAGAAAATTATTATTTCTAACAAAGTTTAGGACTAAGAGAGAATCCTTCATTGGGAGAAATACTCTCAACTGAGTTTTTCAGAAATAAATCAGAATATAGTGGTCATTAGACGAAGTTTCTTATTGGAAGGGAGTATTTTACTAGCAAAGAGGTTTTAAGAAAGAAAATTTATGAAATTAGGGGCAATGGTATGAATGAAGAGTCATCCAACTGCATGGAGGAGGAAATGTAGAGACCATTAAACTTGGCATCTGGAGATTCCTGGCAAGTCCCTAAGCAATGAACAGAGAGACAAACTTGAAAAGCAAGCAATGAAATTGGGGTGGGGGGGAGGAGCCAAGATGGCGGAGTAGAAAGACACACATATGCTAGCTCCGAGCCCACAGCCCATAAAAATATCTGTAAAGAAGAACTTCCAACAAATTCTGGAGCAGCAGAAGCCACAGAACAACAGTGGGGATGAGATTTCTGTTCCAGAGAGCCCTGAAAACCTGATGCGAAAGGTGCATCCCGACCCGGACCCTAAGCTGAGCCCAGCCCTGCTTTGTCTGCATGGCGCTGAGGGGAGCAGATCCCAGCAGGCTTCAGGGACAAAATCTCCAGCAGCCACGCAGGTACCTCCACCCACAGGTGACAAGGGTTGGTGAGAAGGTCTCTTTGGCTGGTCAAGAGGGGAGTGGGGTGTCCCCATAATTCAGGCCCCCTCAGGAGGCAGCAGCAGGGGTGGCAGTGGACAGGGGCTCCCCAAGCAGGCAGGAGCTTGGATCCATTGTTGAAGGTCTCTGCATAAACCCCCTGAGGGAACTGAGCCCTGTGAGGTGGCCCTGCCCCCACCTGAGCACCTGAACTTAATCTTACACTGAATAGGAACCTCACCCCCACCCAAAGCCCTGAGGCTGGGAAGCAGCATTTGAATCTCAGACCCTAAGCACTGGCTGGGCAGATCTGGAGGTGAAGTGGGGGTGGAAAGAAAACTCAGAAGTCAAGTCACTGGCTGGGAAAATGCCCAGAAAAGGGAAAAAAAAATAAGACTATAGAAGCTTACTTTCTTGGTGAACAGATAATTCCTCCCTTCCTTTCTGATGAGGAAGAACAATGCTTACCATCAGAGAAAGACACAGAAGTCAAGGCTTCTGTATCCCAAACATCCAAAATAAATATACCATGGGCTCAGGCCATGGAAGAGCTCAAAAAGGATTTTGAAAATCAAGTAAGAGAGGTGGAGGAAAAACTGGGAAGAGAAATGAGAGAGATGAAAGAAAAGTATGAAAAGCAGGTCAATACCTTGCTAAAGGAGACCCCAAAAAATGCTGACGAAAATAACACCTTGAAAAATAGGCTAACTCAATTGGCAAAAGAGGTTCAAAAAGCCAATGAGGAGAAGAATGCTTTCAAAAGTAGAATTAGCCAAATGGAAAAGGAGGTTCAAAAGCTCACTGAAGAAAATAGTTCTTTCAAAATTACAATGGAACAGATGGAGCCTAATGACTTTGTAAGAAACCAAGAAATCACAAAACAAAACCAAAAGAAGGAAAAAATGGAAGATAATGTGAAATATCTCATTGGAAAAACAACTGACCTGGAATATAGATCCAGAAGAGACAATTTAAAAATTATGGGACTACATGAAAGCCATGATGAGAAAAAGAGCCTAGACATCATCTTTCAGGAAATTATCAAGGAAAACTGCCCTGAGATTCTAGAACCAGAGGACAAAATAAGTATTCAAGGAATCCACTGATCACCTGCTGAAAGAGATCCAAAAAGAGAAACTCCTAGGAACATTGTGGCCAAATTCCAGAGTTCCCAGGTCAATGAGAAAATATTGCAAGCAGCTAGAAAGAAACAATTCAAGTATTGTGGAAATACAATCAGGATAACACAAGATCTAGCAGCTTCTACATTAAGGGATCAAAGGGCATGGAATAGGATATTCCAGAAGTCAAAGGAACTAGGACTAAAACCAAGAATCACCTACCCAGCAAAACTGAGTATAATACTTCAGGGGGAAAAAATGGTCTTTCAACGAAATCAAGGACTTTCAAGCATTCTTGATGAAAAGACCAGAGCTGAAAAGAAAATCTCACTTTCAAACACAAGAATGAAGAGAAGCATGAAAAGGTAAACAGCAAAGAGAAGTCATAAGGGACTTAGTAAAGTTGAACTGTTTACATTCCTACATGGAAAGACAATATTTGTAACTCTTGAAACTTTTCAGTGTCTGGGTACTGGGTGGGATTACACACACACACACACACACACACACACACACACATACAGCACAGAGTGAATTGAATAGGATGGGATCATATCTTAAAAAAATGAAATTAAGTGGTGAGACAGAAATATATTGGGAGGAGAAAGGGAGAAATGGAATGGGGCAAATTATCTCTCATAAAAGAGGCAAGCAAAAGACTTTTTAGTGGAGAGAAAAAGAAGGGAGGTGAGAGAAAAACATGAAGTTTACTCTCATCACATTCCACTAAAGGAAGGAATAAAATACACACTCATTTTGGTATGAAAACCTATCTTACAATACAGGAAAGTGGTGGAGAAGAGGATAAGCAGGGTGGGGGGGATGATGGAAGGGAGGGCAATGGGAGGAGGGATCAAATTGAAGTCAACACTCTTGGGGAGGGACAGGATCAAAAGAGAGAATAGAAGCAATGGAGGGCAGGATAGGATGGAGGGAAATATAGTTAGTCTTATACAACACGACTATTATGGAAGTCATTTGCAAAATTACACAGATATGGCCTCTATTGCTTGCCTTCCAAAAGGAATGGGTGGGGAGGGAGGGATGAAGAGAAGTTGGAACTCAAAGTTTTAGGATTAACTGTCAACTACTCTTCTCGCTACTAGGAAATAAGAAATACAGGTAAAGGGGTATAGAAAGTTATCTGGCCCTACAGGACAAAAGAGAAGATGGGGACAAGGGAAGGGAGGGATGATAGAAGAGAGGGCAGATTGGTGATAGGGACAATTAGAATCCTCGGTGTTTTGGGGTGGGGGGAGGGGACAAATGGGGAGATAATTTGGAACCCAAAATTTTGTGAAAATGAACGTTAAACATTAGATAAATTAATAAAAAAAAAAGAAAAGAAATTGAGGTTGCCAGGACTAGGATTGAACAGAAATGGAGAATGTCAGGAAGAATCCTGACAATCTTGTAACCCAGTCAGGACACAAAGTGAAGCCTGGACCCCTGAGAAGTAGAAAATCTTCATTTGGGGCAGCAAGAAGAGATATAAACTGATGAACAATTTCCTCAGTCTGACTGCCCAAGAACTGAGAGATCATTTCCTTATTCCCAAATCATTATTCTAAAAAAGGATTCTCTCCATTTCCCTAAAAGGACCATTTTATGAGATTATACTCATTTCTGTATGGGTACCAAAAATGTTTTTACCACTTTATTTTTCTACTTGTTTTTACATTGTTTCATAACTGAATTCTTTTCTTTTGAAACACGTTCCTCTTGTACAATCTGTTAACAGAGTATGCATTGGATTGGGGCTTGGGCTGTAATTTGGATAACTGATTTTTTTGTTTTTGAGTCATTCCAGTTGTGTCTGATTCTTCATGATCCATTTGGAGTTTTCTTGGCAAAGATACTGGAGTAGTTTGCCATTTTGTTCTCCAGCTCATTTTATAGATGAGGAAAGTGAAACAAATAATTTTAAGTGACTTGCCCAAAGTCACACAACTAGTAATTGTCTGAGGCCTGTTTTCAACCTGTGAAGATGTTTCCTGATTCCAGGCTCAGTACTCTATCCACGGTGTCACATAGCTGGCTGGATAACTCATTACCCCGTTCTGAATGTGGGAGTGGGGGTAGAGAGGAAGCAAGGAATTCCAGAGATAAATTATAATGAGAAAGCTCAGTGCTATATTTGCAGTTTATATGACAGTTATACAATTACTTTTGATATCTTGGAATGTCATAGAATAGGGAAAATATGAAAATTGAACTACTTCTAGGCCCTAGCTGACAGAAATGATTTCATGTTTGACCACTGATTGACCTGCCTATGTACCAGGAAATGACTATGTACCCATATTGGTTTAGTTAGCTCTATTTAGGCAATGAATCAAAGCTCTCTTGATCTAATCAGTTTAGCAAACTTCAACTAATCTATGTGGGCAATGTTAGTAAGCTTTCTTAATCACAATGCTCTGTGGCCAATAAGAAGGGTGGGGACAGCAATCCAGATTCCCCTTTGATAGACTGCCCACAAAATCCCCATTTGATCCTTGTGGATCTGCCCAGTAATAACAATCAGATATAGGGACAGAGATCTGGGCTCTTAATTAAGTTACACAGACCCCAGTAAACTACCTCCTGTGTTTGTCCTTGGGGTTATAGAGCTGATGAGAAATTTTTTGCCTTATTTGTGATCTTTTGAGCACGTATGCTTCTTCTTAGTATCTCACCCACAATCTCCTAGTAGAAACACATTTCATGACACAGCCTTTAAAAAAAAAAAACACTTTCACAAATTTAATGCATTAATTGCACATTCAGAGAGTATTTTTGTTCCATGTTTATATACGACAGATCCTCTTTACTGATCATTTAAATTACTAAAATAAAAGACAATAGTCTATGCTGAAGGAACTTTAAAGATGATTTATTTCAACTGCCTTATTTTATAGAGGAATTTGAGGCCAGGAGAAGTGGACTGACTTCATCAAAGTCACACAGTTAGCTTGTTCTTGGAAAACCTGGGACTTTTAACTTCTCTCCTTTTGAATTTTTTCCACTACATTCATGTGAAAAACATTGAATTCCCACTGTGTTTCTAGAATTTTACTAAGCAGTCTGGGAACAATACAGAGAGAGAGAGAGAGAGAGAGAGAGGGAAGGAGAGAGAGAGGGAGGGAGGGAGGGAGGGAGATCATAGAAGTTTACCTGAAGTAGCTTACCATCTAAAAATCATTAGTATCAAGCTGTTTGCAACTGTTATTGTAATTTTTGTCCTAATCACTATTTTATGAAAATGCAATATAAAAACCTGCCCCTTTCCCTGCAGGAAGGAGACAATTTTTTTCCTATTTTAATTATTTAGTCAATTACAGTAATGTCTTCATTTCTAGCTGTCACTTGATGGCTATACTTCCTTGCTGAGCGATCCGTACTTTTACAAAATTAATCACATCCAGATTCAAGCTCTCATAAATTACTGCTCTTCCCCCTTTGAGCCTTTCTCAATCTCCACTTCCAAAGTTTGACATGGCCTTACTGTGCTCCTCCCTCATGTAGTGACAGGTTGCTTGTCTTGCTCTCATAAACTAATTTCTCTAAAACCCTTGCTCTCTAAATACTACAAATTGTTTATCCTGTTCCTTGGCATCATGGTGGTAGTCCTGAGTATCTCATTGTAGGGACTTAGAAAGCTGAGCTCCTGATACTTGGGGAAATGACAGTCAATATTACCTTCTAGCCATAGTTTTACAACAATTTAGTGTCTCACAGTAACCTAGAGCATTAAGGCAGGAACAGTCTGGCCATGAATTCTATGATCCATTTTCCTGCCTTTTTCTTTGTTGTCTCATTAATACTAGGGATATTTCCATAAAAGCAGAAGAAACTTCAACAACTGTTTTATATACATATAATTAAAACTAGCATAGACTGTGAGAGCTTAAGGAAACAAGGCTCAATATGTCCACCAGGTTTTTTGCATTAATTTTTAAAATTATAAATTTTATTACCATAAACACCACAAATCAAATAAACACGTAAATTAAAGTGCACAATTTTACTCCAAAATATTTGCTTTCCATCAATGAATTAACAAATAAAAAATGCTTTTGTTCTAAATTTCATTCCTAGCCTATGATGATCTTATTATCGATAGATGATTACCTTTCTTCTTTTCTTTATGCTTAAAAAGAATAACTATAGCTGCAGTCAATGTGAATACTCTTCTGGTTATATCATCTCATCTAGGTCTTTCCATATTTCTCTGTATGCTTCAGATTCACTAATATTACCATACATTTGTAGAACAAAGTACAGTAGAGTGACATTTACTACACATTTATATATATATATATATATATATATATATATATATATATATATATATATATATATATATTTGTGTATTTATTTTTTCCACTGTCCACCTTGCAGGTAAATTATATACAGAACCCAGATTTTTCTCTGACTTAGTTTTTCATCTAACCTTGAAACTATTACCTGGGTAGAGACAACCTTCGAATTTACATCTCTAACATTTTCCATTACCCAATATTGCTTTTTTATTGATATATTATTTTTAGAAACATCAATTACTTCCCTTCAACTTGTGTCTTAATTCTTTCTTATAAAGAACAGTTAAATAAGCTTCCTATTATAATGATTGTGACTCATGGTACTTGATATTTTTCCTTTTCTTTTTCTTACAGTTTATCATTTGAGAGCAGAAAAGGAAAATATGTGCCTAAACTTTCATCTCTATGAACCAATACTGTCCTTTTGGTTTGATCTTTCAACCATTCTTTTTTTTTGAGGGGGAAGGCAAAGAAATTGGGGTTAAGTGTCTTGTCCAAGGTCACAAAACTAGTAATTATCAAATATCTAAGGCCAAATTTGAACTCAGGTCCTCCTGACTTCAGGGCCAATATTCTATTCACTGCACCACTTACCTGTTCATTCTTAATTCACATCTTTGTAGGCAGATTATATAGAGCTCTTTTGGTTCTGTTTATTTTTTCCATCCCATAGTAGTCCCTATAATTCTTCTTATGTTTTTCTGACTTACTACTATTCATCATTCCTTACAGCATAACACTTCTCCATTACAATCATTTATTCCATCTTGTTCAGTCATTCCCTAATGAGAGGCAGACCGTTTGTTATAGCTTGTTGCTATTGCAGATAGTGAATATTTTGGTATTCATGGGACCTTCTGCTTATCATTTTCCTCCCTGGAATATAAACTGACTAGTGGGATCACTGCATCAAAAGATGTAACAATTTGTTATCTCTTTTTACAACTGTAATTCCAAATTGTTTTCTAGGATGGTTAGATCAATTCACAACTCCACTGGGTAAGAATTAGTGTGACTGTCTCCTAACATCCAACACTAACTTTTCCCATCTCAATCAATTTGATGGGTAGGAAGTGATACCTCAGGGTACTTTTAATTTGCATTACTGTATCAGGGATTTTTAACATTTTAATATGGTTTTTGATAACATATTTTTTATCATTTAGAAGTTGTATGCCAATATTTTTTGAGTGAATATCTGATGGAAAAAAACTGACACCTCTAGATTTTTATCAATTCTTTATAAATTTTGGATGTCAGAGTGTCATAAGAAATGCTTGTTGACAAGATTCTTCGTCCCATTGTGCACCTTTTTGTATTTGGATTGAACTGAATTTGACAATGCCAAAGATGTTTTTAAAAATTTTATTGGGGTCAGAGCCAAGGTGGCTGAGTAGAAGGACGGACTTACTCTAGCTCTGCTCCTGTAGTCTATAAAATACCAGTAAAAAAATGACCTTAAACAAATACTAGAGCAGCAGAAGCCAGATAATGACAGAGTGAGATTTCCAGTCCAAGACAGGCTGGAAGGTCAACAGGAAAAGTCTATAGCACCAGGCTCAGAGTAGAATGCATCCTTGCCCTCATGGCATGGACAGGACTGGAGCAGGCTTCAGGGCACAGAATCACAAGTAGTAGTTGTGTTTCCCAGATTTCTCAACCCAGAAACACCAAATACAGCTTCAAAGGTCAGTAAGTAAATTCTTTTAGCTGTGTGAGAGGGAAGTGTGGTCCTGTCCCAGCCATGAACCCAGGGTGGTAGCAGTCACAACCACAGCAGCATCCATTTTTGGAGCTCTGGCCTAAAGACCCAGGGGGAATCATGAAGTTGATCTGGGTTTCATTTCTGAGTGGCAGTCCTGGGTGAGGAGGAGTGCTTGTGTGGTAGAGCTGGTCATGACTGTGGAGAGGGAACCCTGCTCCAGATACTGGGCAGATAAGAATATGGTTGTTCACAAACCACAGCACAGGCCAGGAGAGGAGTAAACTCCTCTTCCTTGATTGTGCCACCTTGGAGGAACTGAGAACATACAGGTCCTTAGAGTGTACCCTCCATTTGACAAAGGACTCAAAAGTTGAGTAACTGGCTGGGAAAATGCCCAAAAAGGGGGAAATAAGACTATAGAAGGTTACTTTCTTGGTGAATAGACATTTTCTTCCATCTTTTTGGGTGAGGAAGAACAAAGCATACCATCAGAGGAAGACATAAAAGTCAAGGATTCTGCTTCCAAAACCTCCAAATTAAATATGCAATGGTCTCAGGCCATGGAAGAGCTCAGAAAGGATTTTGACAATCATGTAAGAGAAGTGGAGGAAAAATTGGGAACAGAAATGAGAGTGATGCAAAATCATCAAAAGTAAGTCAACAGCTTGCTAAAGGAGACTCAAAAAATGCTGAAGAAAATAACACTTTTAAAAACAAACTAACCCAAATGGCAAAAGAGATCCAAAAAGCCAATGAAGAGAAGAATGCTTTAAAAAACAGAATTAGCCAAATGGAAAAGGAGGTTCAAAAGCTCACTGAATAAAATAGTTCTTTAAAAATTAGAATGGAGCAGATGGAGTCTAATGACTTCATGAAAAAGTAAGAAATTACAAAATAAAACCAAACGAATGAAAAAATAGAAGACAATGTGAAATATCTCATTGGAAAAATAACTGACCTGGAAAATAGATCCAAGAGAGACAATTTAAAAATTATGGGTCTACCTGAAAACCATGATCAAAGTAAGAACCTAGACATCATCTGCCAAGAAATTGTCAAGGAAAACTGCCCTGATATTCTAGAACGAGAAGGTAAAATAGAAATGGAAAGAATTCACTGATCACCTCCTGAAAGAGACTCCAAAAAGTAAAACTCCTAGGAATATTGTAGCCAAATTCCAGAGTTCCCAGATCAAAGTTAAAATATTACAAGCTGTTACAAAGAAACAATTCAATTATGGTGGAAATACAATCAGGATAACACAGGATTTAGTAGCTTCTACACTAAGGGATCAAAGGTGGAATATGATATTCCAGAGATCAAAGAAGATAGGATTAAAACCAAGAATCACTTACCCAGCAAAACTGAGTACAATACATCAGGGGAAAAATGGAATTTCAGTGAAATAGAGGAGTTCCAAGCATTCTTGTTGGAAAGACCAGAGGTGAATAGAAAATTTGACTTTCAAACACAAGAATCAAGAGAAACATGAAAAAGTAAAAAGGAAAGAAAAGCCTTAAAAATTCATTAAAATTGAACTGTTTATATTCCTATATGGAAAGATATTATTTGTAACTCATAAGACTTTTTCCAGTATTAGAGGAAATGTATATATACATACACAGAGGGCACAGGATGAGCTGAATATAAAGGGAGAATATCTAAAAAATAAAATTTACTGTTGAATAGAATGTACTAAGAGTAAGAGAAAGGAAGAAGTAGAATGTAGCAAATCATCTCACATAAAAGAGGGAAGAAAGAGCTTTCACAATGGAGAGGAAGAGAGAGGAGATGAAAGGAAATAATTGAGCCTCACTCTCATAAGATTTGGCTTAAGGATGGAAAAACACACTCAATTGGATATGGAAATCTATTTTATTCTGCAGGAAGGCAAGGGGGAAGGGGATAAGAGAGGGAAGATTATAGAAGGGACAGCAAATTGGGGAAGGGGATCATCAGAAGCTAACACTATTTTGGGAGGACAGATCAAGGGAGAGAATGGAATAAATGAAGGGCAGGATAGGACATGTGGTTAGTCTTTTACAACAAACCTATTATGGAAGTGCTTTACATTGCAATAAATGTATGACCTATATTGAATTGCTTGTTTTCTCAGTGAGGCAGGGAGAGAATATGGAACTCAAAACTTTAAGAATGAATGTTCAAAATTATTTTAGCATGCAACTGGAAATTAAGCTATACAGGCAATGGAGTATAGAAATCTATTTTGCCCTACAGGAAAATAGAGGAGAAGGGGAATGGAAGAAGGGTGGGTAATAGAAGGGAGGACAGACTGGAGGAAGGGGTGGATAGGGTGCATGATATCTGGGGGTGGGGGTGGGGAAATATGGGGAGAAAATTTTGAATTCAAATTCTTGTGAAGTGAATGTTAAGAACTGAAAAATAAATAAACTATATCTTTTTTAAAAATTATGTAATTGAGCTCATCTTTATTCTCTTTCATAATATTTCTGTCTTGAATTATTTCAATTATTTCTCTGACCACAATTGTGAAACAAGCAATTTCCCTTCTTTGTTTTTTTTAATCATCTTAATTTTATCCTTAAATCGTTTATCCACTTGAAATTTGTTATGGCTTTTGATAAAGATGTTGGCCTAACTCTATTTCCTATTCAACTACTTCCAGTTTCCCTACTGTTCTCTGGTGTTCATGTTGCATACTACAGTGTTCTGCATATTTGCTTCTATGTCTTTCTTTTTTCTATCCTACAGATACTCGAAATTCATTTACATATCACTAAATAACAATATTATTTCATCATTTTGAAGTACTACTTGTTTACCCACATTTCAATTGTCAAGATCATCTGAACACATCATTATCACTAATGAATTAATCTAGCCCCCAAAGCAGGTTATCCATAGTAATGCTAGCATATGTATTTTTTTCTGACCAACATTCAAACTGTGTAGAGATATTATTAAACTTAGTTGTATCCCACTTTTGATTCTGACATTCAGACAGCTTCTTAGAGTATGTCTTGAGCAGGCAGAGGTGGGAGGGGAAGATGAGCAATATAATTTCTGAGACCCTACACCATTGAATACATACTGACATTTTTTATTTTTTTTCTCCCCCCCCCCCCACTCCCTCCTTTTTGACTGCCTGTATGATTTCACTGGAATAAGAAATTCCCAAGTGAGTAAACTCCCTCTGCCAATGCTGATTGCAATTATCCCTGCTAGGTGTACTCTTGCAGCACAGATTATTTAGGTAATTTGCCCAAGGTCGTGTATAAGATTTGAATGCAGGACTTTCTGACTCTGAAATCTGTATTCACTATGTCATGGCTCATTGCCCATTTCCATCTCTCTCTGCTGTTATAGATAAATGATTTCTTTTCAAAGCCTATGGGGAAAATAAATTTATATCTCTGTTTCAAGTTTTTCTAAGTTTTATTCCAATGCACTACTAAAAGTTTTGTTCTGAAAGAGATGATTTGTACCACTCTAAGTTCTGTGTTAGAAGTAATATTATATCTAATCCTGAATGAAATGGTTGTCAAGGTGAAAATTTTGTTTTATCCTAGAAAACCTAAGTATGAACTTAGTTTAAATTTCCATCTTCCTATGGGCAGAAAGGAAGGAAACCGAGAACTAAGAAAAGCAAGAGGCCTCTGAGAAGTCCTACAGTTGAGAGAGTATGAGTAAATGACAATACTGGCCTTTTAATTCTATGAAAGTGGTAATTAGATCTTTATTACTGAAGAGATAAACACATGCTGTTTTGCGGATTAGTGAAAGCAATCCAACACTGCACTCACCTGTTTGGGAACCCAAAGGGACTTTGTCCTCGGAGAGAAATATTCAGGGTAAGGATAAAGAAGAACTAAATTAATTTCAGGGGTAAGGTAGAGGGGAATAGAAGTGACTTAAGCATTCATAACAATTAGTATTATTTAGTTTCTAATGGTACCTAAATATTTCTATATCTTTAACATTTGGTTATTTGTTATTGTTTTAAAAAATAAGTAATAACAAAAAGATAGTACACTATGATCAGATAGGATTTATAGTACAAAGGTAATTCTAATATTAGAAAAGCTACAAAGATAATAAAATTATATTAATTTTAAAACACTAAAAATCATGTGGTTATATCAGTAGAATGAGCTTCTGACAAGATACAATACCCATTCCTGTTAAATACTCTAGAAAACATTAGAACTAATGGATCTTGACTTAATATTGCAATAATGTATAAAAACCAGGGTCTAATATTATATGTAATGGGGATAAACTAGAGGTCTTTCCATCAGACCAGGAGCAAAGCAAAGATGCCCATTATTATCATTATTATTTGATAGAGAGCTAGTAATACTAATCATAACAAGAAAATATGAAAATAAATTATAAGAATAAGTACAGGCAAATAGGAAATACAACTATTTCTTTTTTGTAAATCATATGATAGCCTAAAGCAGGGGTGGGGAACCTGTGGCCTCGAGGCCCACATGGGACCTTCTAGGTCCTTGGGTACAGCTTTTTGACTGAGCCTAAGTTTTACCAAACATATTCTTCTATTAAGGGGATTTGGTCTGTGAAGTTTGGATTCAGTCAAATGACTGCATTTGGGCACCTAGAGGACCACATGTGGTCTTGAGGTCCCCACCCCTGATTGAGAGAATCCTAGAAATTTAAGGAAAAATCAATTGAAATAATTAACTTCAATAAAGTAGCAGGACATTAAAAAGTGACATAGCTAGCTTTTCTAATACATTTCCAACAAACTTTGGAGAGGCAAGAAGAGATTGAAAGAGACATTGTATTCACGATTACTAAATATGTAAAGGGCCTTCTTCTAAAAAGAATAAATCCAACAAAGATGTTTCAAATTATTAATAAAATAAATACAAATTAAAACAACTCTGAAGTTCTACCTTGCAACCATTAACTTATCAAAAATGACAAAAATTAAAATGACAGTTGTTGGAAGGACTATAGGAAAACTAATCAGTTGATTAGTAGCCAAGAAATTGTTAGAGGTTTACTATATCCTGGGCAACTGTGTTAAATACTGGGGATGCAAAGAAAGTCAAAAAACATGATGTCTATGCTCAACATTCGAATGAGGGAAACAATGCGTGCACAACTAAATACATACACAATGTATACAATAGAAATGGAAAGTAATCCCAGAAGGGAGTCAGTAAGGGGAATTGGTTGAATAATGAAGTTCCCTTGAAGAATGTAGATGTGTTGAGTCTTGAAGGAGGTCAAGGAAGCCTGAAGATAGAGGTAAGAAAGAACTCCAGGAATGGAAAGCAGTAAATAAAAAAGAATGGAAGAAGATGAAATATCCTTGTGAGGAGCAATGACAGAGCCAATGTAGCTCCCTCTAGTATGTGGAGGAGAAACAGATGTAAGAAGACTGGAAAGGTAGGAAAAGGCCAAGGCATAAAGGGTTTTCAAAGTCAAACAGAGTATTTTATATATGGTCTTGGAAGTAATAAGGAGATAAAGAGGGTTACTGAATAGGGGTTGAGGGAAAAGGTCACATGGTCAGACGTGCACTTTGCAAAAATCAAGCAGAATCAAGGATTAGAGAGGAGTGGGTGATGATTTAACATAAGAATCAACTAAAAGGGAATTGCCCATTCCGTAGTGTATTAGTGGTAAAAAGATATGAACATACAATTCTCAAAAGAAGGATGGAGAACTATTAATGAACTTATTAAAGAATGTTCCAAATCTCTAATAACAACAGAATTGCAAATGAAAACACCCTGATGTTTTACCACACTCCCAAGAAATTGTCAAAAATTATGAAAAATGGGACTAGTTAATATTGGAGGAGTTATGAGGAGACAAGCATAAAATTTCATGAGCTGGGAATCAATATTAACATTCTGAAAAGTAATTTGGAATTATGCAAATAAAGTGATGAAAACATCCATGTCCTTTGTCTCAGAAATTATACTGTTAGGCATATAACCTAAGGAAGTTATTGATAAAAAAGAAGGTACCATATGCAACAAAATATTTATAGCAGTTTTTGTGGTGGCAACAAACTGGAAACAAAAAAGATATTTATCGACTTGAAAATGGCTGAACAAACTGGTATATTAATGTAATGGAATAATACAATAAGTCATGATGGACTGGAATACAGAGAAACATGAAAAGATATACTTGAACGAAAGCAAAATGAAATAAGTAGAACCAAGAAAATATAATAGCAGCAACTACAACAATGGAAATGGAAAGAACAATTATAAAGCAATTTTTTAAATGTTGCAAAATTACAAAGATTAAGCTTAGCTACAAGAAGAGATATCCTTTCCTAGTTCTGTTGTATATTTGTGTGGTCCAAGGGTGTTGTATATTTGTGTGGTCCAAAATATCAGATTTATTTTTTACAATGTGTTAATCATTTTTCCTGAAATTTCTTTTCTTTCCTACATTTTTTTACTTTTTTAAAGAAAATATGAATTATAGGTGTTGGCTTATACTTGGAAGTTGGAGGGGGGAGGATGCAAGAGAAACTTGGGCAATATAAGAGCAAAGATATCAGGTTTATTTTTGTTTGCTTTTTGTTTTTTAAGAAAGAAGGCTATTGTAATAATCCAGGCATGAGATTATAAGAGCTTGCCTTGAAATAAGTAGGGAACTGAAAAATAGCCAGCAGAGAGTGTGGAGCCTGGGCAGTGGATAAAAGAGTCGTGGGGAAAGGAGCAAAATAGATGATGTCATAATTATGGCTTTAAACAACTGAGGCACAGGAGCTTCTGTTAGTCTTACTCAGTATTAGAGCACTACGAGTACCAAAAGCAAAGCCCATTGCATACATAGTCATAGCATGAAGCTTATAATAGTAATACTGGTTATTATTTGTACCTAACTATTTTAATAGGCTGTTTTAGTTGAACAAGAAATGTATACAAATTCTTCTTAGCTATTTATGCTCATCTAGGGTATAGTGGTTAGAGTCATCAAAATGATAAGATAATTAGAAAAAACATGAAAATATATGTATGAACTGATTCAGAGTGAAATAAATAGAACCAAAGAAAGAATCTCTCCATCTCTGTCTCTATGTCTCTCTGTGTCTCTCTTTTTCTCTCTGCCTATTTCTCTCAGACACACAGACACTCACACACACACACGCACCCACACATGCACGCACACATGCACACACACACAATGACTATAAAAGTGCCATCCAACAGATCACTAAAAGATAGTTGAAATCTAAAGAATGGGAGAAATGAAGTTCACAGAGAAGCAATAACATAATATAACCCCTCTCTCATGACAGAGAGGTAGGGAACTATTAAGGCCAAATTGGATATACCTTTTCAAGCCTTGTCTCTGTGTGTTGATTTGCCTGATTGTTTTTCTTTTTCACAATGAAAGGTTCAGGGAGGCAGAGCCAAGATGGTTGAGTAGAAGTATGTACCTGCTGTAGCTCTACCCACAAAGCCCATAAAATACCTGTAAAAATGACTTTACACAAATTATAAAGCAGCAGAAGCCACAAAATCACAGAATGAAAGAGATTTCCAGCGCAAGACAGCCTAGAAGGCTGACATGAAAGGTCTATGGCACCGGGCTCAGAGTGGAGTGCAGCCCATGGAGCACAGTCTAGTCTTGGCTGAGCAGTGAGGCAGGGACAGGACTGGAGCAGGCTTCAGGGCATGGAATCATGGATCTCAGATTTTTCAACCCACAAACATCAAAGACAGATTCAAAGGACAATGCGAAAGCTCTTTCACCTGCATGAGAAGGGAAAAGGGCCAGACCTAGACATTAGCCCAGGACGACAGCAGCCACTATGGTACAGGTTCTATTTTTTTGAGTCCTCGGTCTAAAGTCCCTGGGGGAGTCAAGAGACTGATCTGGATCTCAGCCCTGAGGGGCGGTGCTGGGGTGAGGAGGAACACTGACTGGTAGAGCTAGAGGCAATTGTGGAGAGGGAGTCTTACTTGGAGACCCTGGGAAGAGAAGCTTGTGGTTGTTTCCAGACCAGAGCACAGGCCAGGAGAGGAGTAAACTCTTCTCCCTTTATTGTGCCACCTTGGAGGAACTGAGAACTTACAGGTCGCCAAGTCTCCTCTTGACAAAGGACTCAAAAGTCAAGTAATGAGCTGGGAAAATGCCCCAAAAAGGGAAAAGAAATAAGACTATAGAAGGTTACTTTCTTGGTGAACAGATATTTTCTTCATTCTTTCAGATGAGGAAGAAAAATGCATACCATCAGAGGAAGATATAAGTCAAAGCTTCTGCATCCAAAACCTCCAAATTAAATATGCAATGGTCACAGGCCATGGAAGAGCTCAAAAAGGATTTTGAAGATCAAGTAAGAGAAGTGGAGGAAAAATTGGAAAGAGAAATGAGAATGATGCAAGAAAAGCACGAAAAGCAAGCCAACAGCTTGCTAAAGGAGATCCAAAAAAATGCTGATGAAAATAACACCTTTAAAAACAGAGTAACTTCAATGGCAAAAGAGTTCCAAAAAACCAATTAGAAGAATGCTTTAAAAAGCAGAATTAGCCAAATAGAAAAGGAGGTTCAAAAGCTCACTGAAGAAAATAGTTATTTAAAAATTAGAATGGAGCAGATAGAAGCTAATGACTTTATGATAAACCAAGAAATTACAAATAAAACCAAAAGAATGAAAAAATAGAAGACAATGTGAATATCTCATTGGAAAAATTACTGACCTGGAAAATAGATCCATGAGGGACAATTTAAAAATTATGGGACTACCTAAAAGCCATGATCAAAAAAGAGTGTAGACATCATCTTTCATGAAATTATCAAGGAAAATTGGTCTGATATTCTAGAACCAGAATGAAAAATAAATATTAAAAGAATCCACTGATTACCTCCTGAAAGAGATCCCATAAGAAAAACTCCTAGGTATATTGTAGTCAAATTCCAGAATTCCCAGGTCAAGGAGAAAATATTGCAAGCAGCCAGAAAGAAACAATTTGAGTATTGTGGAACTACAATCAGGATAACACAAGATCTAGCAGCTTCTACAGTAAGGGACTGAAGGACTTGGAATATGATATTCCAGAAGTCAAAGGAACTAGAATTAAAACCAAAAGTCCAGCAAAACTGAGTATAATACTTCAGGGAGAAAAAATGTTCCTTCAGTGAAATGGAGGACTTTCAAGCATTCTTGATGAAAAGACCAGAGCTGAAAAGAAAATTTGACCTTCAAACACAAGAATAAAGAGAAACATGAAAAGGTAAACAGAGAAGAGAAATCATAAGGCACTTACTAAAGTTGAACTGTTTGCATACCTACATGGAAAGATAATATTTGTAACTCTTGAAACTTCTAAGTATTTGGGTAGTTGGAGGGATTATACACACACATATATAGACAGAGGGTACAGGGTGAGTTGAATAGGAAGGGACAATATCTAAAAAAATAAAATTAAGGTGTGAAAGAGGAATATATTGGGAAGAGAAAGGGAGAAATGAAGTGGGGCAAATTATCACTCATAAAAGAGGCAAGAAAAAGGTTTTCAATGGAGGGGAAAAGGGCCAAATTGAGAGGGAAAAAGTGAAGCTTATTCTCATCACATTTGGCTTAAGGAGGGAATAACATGCACACTAAATTTGGTATGAAAAATCTATCCTACACTATGGGAAAGTAGAGGAGAAGGGGACAAGTAAGGTGTGGAGGGAATGACAGAATGGAGGGCAAATGGAAAGAGTGTTTGACATAGGTTGTACATGTGTAGTCATGCCAAACACATTTCCATGTAAGCCATTCTGTGAAACAAAACAGACAAGAAAAAGACAAGAAAAATAAAGGAAGTAAAGAAAGTAAAGATCTAGATTCAGGTTCTACCAATTATTTCTCTGGAGATGAAAAGTACCTTTCATCATAAGTCCTACATAAATGTCTTGGATCATTATACTGCTGAGAATAGCTACTCATAACAGATGATGATACAATATTTCTGTCACTGTGTACTATGTTTTCCTGGTTCTATTCATTTCACTTTGCATCAGTTCATGTACGTCTTTCCATGTTTTTTTTTTTTTCTGACAGCAGCCTACTCATCATTTCTTAAAGCACAATAGTATTCCATCACAATCACACACAATACCTTATTTGGCCATTCTTCAATTGATGGACATCCCCTCAATTTCCAATTCTTTGCCATCACTAAAAGAACTGCTACAAATATTTTTGTAGACATAGTTTTTTTTTTTTATTTTATTATCTCTTTGGGATAGATACTTCATAGTGGTATTGCTTGGTCAGAGGATTTGCATGATTTTATGGCCCTTTGATCATATTTCCAAATTGTTCCCCAGAATGGTTGAATCAGTATACAACTTCGCTAGTAGGGCATGAGTGATTTAATTTCCCTATATCCCCTCCAACATATGTTATTTTCCTTTTTTATCATATTAGCCAATCTGACAGGCTTGTGGTAGTAGCTCAGAGTTGATTTAATTTGCATTTCTCTCATCAACAGTGATTTAGAGTCTCATGGAGTCATTAGTTTCCACTTGCCCAAGTCTAATTTTTAAGGGATTATTTTCTTCAGTGGGCTTTTGTACTTCATTTTCCATTTGGCCAATTCTACTTTTTCAGGAATTCTCTTTAGTGAATTTTTGTTTAGCTTTTTCCATTTAGCCCATTTTGCTTTTCAAGGCATTCTTCTCTTCATTGGATTTTTGTGCCTCTTTTACCTTTTGGCCTATTCCTTTTTTAAGGTGTTATTTTCTTCAGTATTTTTTGTGCCTCCTTTACCAAACTACTGACTCTCTTTTTCATGACATTTTTGCATCAAACTCAATTCTTTTTCCAATTTTCCTCTTGATTATTTGACTTTTATCTCACTTACTTGATTTCTCTCTGACTTTCTTAATTTTTAAAATCTTTTTTGAGCTCTTCTGTGGCCTGAAACCAACTCAAAATTTTCTTTGAGGTTGTGGATGTAGGAATTTTGACTTTGTTGTCTTCTTCTTAGTGTGTGTATTTTAATCTTCCTTGTCACCATAGTACTGGTTTGCGAGCAACCACAAGAGCTTTTTTCAGTGTTGTAACTGAGACTAGAGGCCCTGCTTCCCTACAGCAGCAAGCTCTACCACACTACTGCTCCTCACACTGGTATTAAAACCCAAGACTGTGACTCATTCTGACCTGTTGTCTGATCATCTTACTGCCTGTGGGACAAGAGGTCTGGAAACTGCTATTGCTACCACTGATTCAGTTAACTCAAGACGTGCTCCTGGTTTTTCAGGGCATGGTCCATACTTCCATGACCTGCATTGAACCATGTTCTTTTTTCACCTTGGTTCAACAGACCTTACCTGCTGACTTTCTAAGTTGTCTTGGGCTGGAAAATTATTTCACTCTGTCTTTTTGTGGGTTTTAAACATATTCTAAAATATGTTTAGAGTCATTATTTAAAGGTATTTTGGGGGAGAGTTCAAATATGTCCCTACCTTTACTCTGCCATCTTGACTCCACCTTCACAGTCTAGAACTTTTAAACATTTTTCCCATTATAAGTAGAAATATCATAATGTAGTAGAAAATGCCCTAATATGGAAGTTGAGAAGCAAGTTGCAGGTCTAGTTCTTTTATTAACTTGGATGTGTAGCCTTACATAATCAGTTGACCTATCTAGACCTCAGTTATATGTATTTTTTAATTTATTTAATGAAAATATTATACTATATGATAATCAAATTTACTTAAAAGTAAAAGATTCTATTATCCCAATTAACATTAAAATCTTTAACTTAATATACATCTCATTATTTACATTTATAAGAAATTTTATATTCATGATTTTGTTTTTTAAAATCTCTCAGTGCAGTGTGATAAAGCAAATAGAGTTAAAACCAGCAAGACCTCCTTTCACACTCCACCTCTGATACATACTGACTGCTACCCTTGCCAAGTTTGTTAACTTCTCAGTGCTCCAGGCAACACTGACTATAAATTGCAAAGAAAATGTCAACATGAATTGATAGTTTCCCCACCTGTGAGTTCCCTATACCAATAAAATTACAGATCTAGTCCACACACAATATATACAAGCAGAGGCAGTAGTGTTGTTGTGTTCGTCCTTCATTGTGGAAGAAGACCATGCCATCAGAGAAATGATATGACTTACATATAACTTTGTTTTGAGTGAGGGAGGGCTGTGAAGGTCACCAGCCTCACTTCTCCTCCAGATCCATCTGAATCCAGTGACCAGTTCTTCATCAGGATGACTAGAGATTACCCAGGATGAGGCAATTGGGGTTAGTTGACTTGTCCAAGGTCACACAGCTAGTGAATGTCAAGTGTCTGAAGTGAGATTTAAACTCAGGTCCTCCTGACTCTGGACCTGGTACTCTATCCAATGTACCACCTAGCTGCCCCAGCAGTTGTGTAGTGAGTGGATAGAGCATCAGGTCCAGAGTCATGAAGACCTGAGTTAAGATCTGACCTCAGACACTTCCTAGCTGTGTGACACTAAGCAAGTCACTTAACTTCTACTTCCATAAAATGGGCATAATAATAGCACCAACCTCCCAGGGTTATTGTTTTCTTACAATTGTAAGATTGTGAGATATTGTTAGTCAACAATTTTAAAATACTTAGCACACTACCTGGCACATAGTAAACATTATACAAATGTTATTCTTACTACTATGAAAATGTGTAATACTTACATTTCAGCAGTCTCTCAAATATAATTAGATTTACAGATATTCATACCCCTTGGACAGATATGTGGGGCCATGAATGGATGGAACTGGGCTTGGAATCAGGAAGACTCACTTTCATGAGTTTAATTCTAGCTTCAGATACTTACTAGTTATGTGACTTTGGGCATATCACTTTACCCTATTTGCCTCAGTTTCCTCATCTTTAAAATGAGCTAGAGAAGGAAATGGCAAACCATTCCAGTATCTCTAAAAAGAAAATCCCAGATAGAGTCTGGAAGAGTAAACCAAAACTGAAACAATTCAATAATAACATACTCCATAGAAGAAAAGTTGTTTTAAAATTTGAATTTAATAATGTAATAATGGCCTAACAATTTAAATTAACTTCTAATACATCATAAACAATAAACTAAAGCAAGACATCTTACACTATGCTACTCCTAAAATAAATGCTATTTCTAAATAAAGTTAGCACTTTGTATACCACACACTAGGAAGGTAAATTGGTCTCAGGTACTTCATGTGATGCCACGTTGGACCACCAGACTGTCAAATTAAGCAGTGATTGGTAAAGTGATTAGCAATAAGTAAGTTCTTCAAAAAATGCCTAGGAATATGTGCAGTTCTAAGATATAGCCAACATAGGTAGCTGGTATAGTCACCTGCCCACCAGCTCTTCACAGTTAAGTCAATTTGACCTCTATGCGGGAGGTAGCATGGTAGAGCTGAGAGAATACTGAATTTGGAGTTAGATCTAAAATCCTGCTTCTGACATTTACTACCTGTGTAACCTTGAACTGTTGACATGGACAAGTCATTTCCCAAGGCTTCTTTTTCCTCCATCTATAAAATAGAGTGGACCACAGAATCATAGATTAAGAATGAGAAAGGATCTTTACAGGTCATATAGTCTACTGAACACCCCATATAATGGATAAGGTTAAGGAAATTGCAACGAAGAAACATAAAGTGACTTACCCAATGTCATGTAGGTAGCTAGTAGAAGAGATGGAATTTGAACCCAGGCTTGCAGGATCCAAATCCAACCTTCTTTCCACTTCCCCATGTTGCTTCCTTGGACCAATAAGACAATTGCACTGAGAAGAGTGGTAGAAGTATGGGTAGGAGTGGGTAAAATTGTCTTAAGACCTTGAAGATCATGAGAGTAGTACAGGAGAAAGTGGTTTTTCAAGAGGACTAAGTATTATCAATCCCTTATTGCTCCCCAATGACCTCATATTCTCTTCTACTCTGCAAGAGCATCCTATCTGTATCCTGAGGACACCAGGTTGCCGTGCACAAAGGACTGCTGCTAATAAAGAAATCTCATACACTATTAGGTAACCTACTTTCTACTCTCAAGTACTATTCTATTTCAGTAGAAGACTTACTGATATGACTAATGTTAAACACACAACTTCTGAGCATGCATCTAGTTCTTAAGCTTTCCTAATATTCTTTCTATAACGTAACTCTATCCAAAAAGATCTGGAGCTATGTTTGGTGGTAATCAATCAAGAAGTAAAGCTACCTTATATTTTAACAGGGCAGTTGCCACAAATCCCTGCCTTTGTACAATAGATGAGGCATGAGGACACGTTGGCAATCCCTTCAGTACGTTGTCTTTTTAAAAAAAATAAAGGATATCTTTTATCTTCCTGTCACGCTTGCTACGTTGTCACTAATTAGTAAATTACTAATTAGTAAACCAGACATCAAATCATAAATGTTGAACTCCATAGTCTTGGATCAATCAGTGGAGAATTTACCTCTGTTTTCTCTTTTCCAACTGAAAAAATGGACCTATATTTAAAAGATCCGTGTGAAGAATCTATGTATAATGCCTCTAATTCTACCACTTAATTTCTCTGGCTTCCTTTAAGGCTCAACTCAAAACATATGCTCTTCATTAGGTCTTTCTCAGCTCTCCCCAACTCTCTACTGCCTTTGCCTTCCTTGCAAGGTTACCTTCCACTTACACATTGTGTGTGAGAGTGTACAGTATGTAAGCAGTTACTTACATGTGGGCTCCCCTATTAGAATTCAAGTTCCTAGAGGACTGTGTTTTGGGCTTTTTTTTCTTGTATCTCTAAGACTTAGCACTAACATATAATAAGAGTCTAATAAATTCTTATTGACAAATTGACTGGCTATAATTGGTGAAAAAAGGGAAAAAAGGATTGTGCATGTGACAATAGTATATAAGGTAGAGAAATGTCAGGCAGAGGTCAAAGCTTGATAAACAAGCAAGTTGAGAAATATCACTGAATCACATTTTTAGAGGTAGAAGAAATAGGCCAGAAAGTTCAACTCCCTCATATTACAGACAAGGAAACTAAAGTTATGAAAGGTTAAGTGACTTGCCAAATGTCCCAAAGTTAATAAATGTAATTGTTAGGATTTGAACTCAGCTCTTCCTGGATCCAAGTCCAGCATATGATACACTTTGCTTCACTGTCACGTTGGGCAGGAGGAAGTGAATTAGTTTAGCTGACTCAGGGAGTGAAAAGTCTAAGTGGGATGTGGGGTTGTCATGACAGGGAGTATGGATGCTGAGTGCCAAATCACTAGAATGTTGGCAGCAAAGTAGCTCTACCAACCCAGGGCACGAGAAGAGGCAAAATTCACATGTGTACCTTCAGGCTCCAGAGACAAGGCCACCCAGCAAAATCTATTTATTCTCTTGCTATGCAGGTCACCACACAAACATGCTCTGGCCCTCCAAATATAATACGCTTGAAAACACTTGTGTCCTTATTATTGAAAGGGCCTACATCTCTTTTGATCAGGGAAATACATCATTGTAAAATAAATAAATAAAGCCTTACTCTCCAAACCAAACAAACCCCACTCTCCTTTATGTTCAAACTTATCATTGTGACATTTTACTTTCATTGAAAAATGCCACCTATTTACACAGATCCCAGTTGTTTTCCCACCTGGACCCAATTCAGACACAAATGGCAACATTTTTATCAGAGTGGATGTTGAATTTGAAGCTCGGTACCTGCGGAGAAGAAGCCTGGATGTTCAAAGTCTTAGTGTAGAATGGTAAATATGTGCTTTCCCATGATATAATTACAAAAATAAAAGTATGCAGTGTGTATAAAACACCTTAACATCTCTATGAAAAGGAACATGCAATAGGGTTCAGGATAGAGCACAGGGTAGAGGTGGGGGAAGAGGGAAGAAAGGAAAAGGTGCATTCAATAAATGGTAGAAACAAATCTATTCAATTCTCTGGATGATATGACAAAAAAGAAATCTGGATACTTGGAAATATACAAACAAATCTTCCTTTAAAAATATTTCAGTGGCATAGCTAACATTGTAAAAGTCAGCTGAACACTCCTATAAGTCACTGAGATTAACAGAAAATATTTTAAAAACCTATTAAATTTCACTATCAGATACCACTCAGAGTTCTGTCTTTATTCAAAAGGATTATGAGCTCTATTTCAAGGGGCACATCGATTTCATTTAAACTCTCACTGAATGAATGCAATACACTTGGCTGTTGACAATGACACCCTTGTCTGATATTGAGTTTGCAAATCATGCTACTTATACCTTAAGTATAGTTCAAGAGCATGAAAGACAAACATCCAAAATAAGACAAAATAATTTCCCTCCATCTGTACTATAAAGAGTCTTACTGTGGGCAGCTAGTTGGTGCAGTGGATAGAGCACCAGTGCAGGAGTTAGGAGGACCTGAGTTCAAATCTCACCTCAGACACTTGACACTCACAGAGACAGCTAGCTCTGTGACCTTGGTCAAGTCAACTTAACCCCAATTGCCTTATCCTGGGTCATCTCCAATTATCCTGATGAATATCTGGTCACTGGATTCAGATGGCTATGGAAGAAAAGTGAGTCTGGTGACCTGCACAGCTCTCCCTCCCTCAAAACAAAGTCAAGTGCAAGTCATGTCATCATTTCTCTGATGACATGGTCTTCTTCAGCAAAGAAGGATGAACACACACAAAGAGTCTAAGTAAATCAAAGAGGAATTTGAGTTTGGATAGGGCTCTATTTATGCCCTGACTCTAGAAGTTATATGCACATTTCCCACTTCTACCAACAAGATGGCTACATAAAAATCTGTCAAGTATATTCAAGGAGCAAAACCTTGTGCAACAACGGATAGTGAACTGGAAGTACAGGAAGACCTGAATTTAAATCCTGCCTCTGACACTAATTGTAGTCTCTAGGTAAGGCATTTCACTTCTCTTAATTTTAGTTTCCTCATCTATAAAATTAGAGAGTTGATCTTGATGAGACTTCTAAAGTACCCTCCAGTTCTAAATTTGTGATCCTATGAACTTCTTTTTTTTTTTATTTATATGTCCTTACTCTATACTGATGACACCCATATGTCCCAAAAGAGTCAAGAATCTCCCAAGATGATCATATCATATTCCTGAAAATGCCAGAGAAAACATTCACAAAGATCATGGGATGCTCAATGATTAAGACATCTAAAACTGAATATGACTTCTAAGAAACACCTATCACAAGTGTAGTATTTTTGCCACCAGTGTTCCCCTTAGCAGCTAGGCCTCAGAAGATCAGATAATGTCTTTTCTATCTTTCTTTATATGTCTCCCTTTAAACATGGACTCATAACCATTTTTGTCACATGGATTTCTTTTGTAATATGGTGAAGTTTATAGACCCCCTTCTGAGAATAAGGTTTTTTAAATGAATACATAGAATTATGTAATGGAAACCAGTCTTTTTGAAGTACAGTTATCAAAATATTTTTAAACAAATTCACAGTCCAAATGACATTCCAAAGAGACTCATATATTTGATTTTAGGGTCACCCTATAGAATTATACCTCTCTTTAATCCAGCCAAGTCATTTGAATGACTAAAAAATAAGCATTATTCTGTACCATTCTGGTTTCTCACCACCTTTTTTGCATTTCTTCATTCCCCCAGTACTTAGTGAAGATCTTGGCATCTAATGAAAACTTAATATATGCCTATTGACTTGTCTTGACATTCAATCCTGCCAAACTGGAGGGAGGGAGGAAGGAAATGAAGAATGAGAAATTGGGAGTGGAACAGGGGGAGCAAAGTATGAGATAACTTCATTCCACTTAAGCATCCAGGATTTTAAACCAGGAGCCCAAGGCAATGACTTTAATGTCCTGGCTGAGAGAGGTCTTTCAGATTTGTGTTTTCAGGCAAGGGGCCAGGAATGGGTTTCTATCACAAGCTGTAAAATAAAAAGTTTGAACTCTATGATCTCCCAACTTCATCCTGCAGATTTAAAATTCTATGACTAAGTGTGGGTTTAGTTTTTTGAGTGAGTTCCTTAAATCATAACTCATAGTGATTACTTTCCAGATAAGCTTATATTGACATCATGAGAGAGAGAAATTCAGAAGAGCAGAAAATGCAAGGAAGGATAGACTGAAGTCCTTGTTGTTTATTGAAACTAGCTACTGCTCTTTGGATCAGCAAAGGTGGGAGGCTCATGAACAGTTTCTCTAGGGAACTTAAGGGAGCTCATTCCATTCAGTCTGGAATATAGTACAGACAGATGGTCTCCTTTTGCTTTTCCTACTTAGAAACTTGGATAAAAACCTAGCCAGGCAGAGGGAGTATTTGTGTTTTGTTATTGTTGTTCTGTTGTGGGGGTTGTTTTTAGAGAATTCAAAAAAAACCTTCAGGGCCTGAAAGAAAATCAACCAAGGAGAAGAATTAGTAATGTCTTATATGTTCCTAGTTTGTTTATACACGTTGTTTTCTCCATTAAAATATAAGCTTCTTTAAGGCAGAAGTTTTTATTTTCCTTTCTTTATATCTCAAGCACTTAGCACAGAGCTTTTTTTTTAATGTATGTTGATTGACCATCAGTTAACAGAAAACCTGTCCAGTTCACAAATCTCTAAATTCTTGGCTGCTGCTGATAATTTGACTCTAGTAAATCCTATCCAAAAGGTCAAGTTCACTGGCAATGAGAAGTTAAAATTATTAAGGGGGGAGGAAGGAAAGAAGAAAAGAAGGGAGGAAGGGAAGAAGGAAGGAAGGAAGGAAGGAAGGAAGGAAGGAAGGAAGGAAGGAAGGAAGGAAGGAAGGAAGGAAAGGCCTAATATAAACCAATGTATTCATAGCAATACTTTTTGAGCTTGCAGAGAATAAGAAAGGAAAATCAATGTCCATAAACTGTAGAACAGTTAAGCAAATTGTGATGCATGAAAGTAACAAACTATTACTTTGCCATAAGAAATGATTACTATGGGGGTAGAAGCAAGATGGCAGAGTGAAAGCAACTACTCATCTAAGCATTTAGACAGACTCCTTCAGATACTTCTGAGAAGAGAATCTGACCAAATTTTGAAGAGGCAGAATCCAATAGGAGACAGACTGTGGCAGATTCACAGCTTAGGACAGACTAGAAAGTTGATGGGAAGGATCCGTTCCAAGGGGGTAGAGGAGCATACAGCACAGCCTGTTTTCATCAAAGCAGGGCTGAGAAGGAAAGCCTTGGGGTGGTCTGAGGCAGCAGCAGGAGCAGAGTGGAATAGCAGCCCAGGGCTGGAGTCCAATGGAGCCAAGTGAGTGAGCCCCAGAGCCCCAGGTATCAGCAGCAGCAGCTTAAGACACTATCACCCCAGATATTAAATGTCTGTAAGTCACCTACTTGAACTTCCAGGAGCCAAAACAGTGGTGGTATCAGTAAATGCTCTCTCCCTCTCCCCTTGTTGACATTGAAAGAGCCATAAAATATTTCCCCAGAAAAATCCTGGATCAATGGGATCAACAGAAGGGGCAAACAATCTCATAACACCTGAGGCTAGGAAAATCACTGTGGCAGAGTACTGGAGCAGTCCTAGACAGTCCCACCTCATTGAACCAGGAGAAGATCTGGAGGTTCAGGGTGGTGGAGCCTCACAAACACCCACACCAGGATCAGAGGCATGCCCCAGCACTCCAGGGGAAATGAGAAGACACTAGGGTAGATGAAATTACCAACCCCTGAGCTTGTCTTTGTTCTAGCTCTGATGAGGAGATCTCCCATGACCATCCCACCCCTCCCCTACACTAAACAAACTAGCTCCAGGGCTAATTGCACGCACACGCTCGCACACACACACACACACACACGTACACACACACAAGAATTCACCTGACCTCTGCTTTCTCACACCAATCAGTTCAGCACCAGTTTCTTTATCTTCAAGCTGAAAGAACCAGAGGCCACAATACACAAAGCGTCATCATTGTGAGTAAGAAGCAAGGCAGGCAAGGAAATATCATAGAATCTTTCTATGGGACAAGGACCGAAACATGAACACCACAAAGGTCAGTATTGAGACTGTACTCCCACCTGAAATATCAGAAGGGGACTATGAACTGATAGCATATACAAAGAACACTCTGGAAGAGCTGAAGAATGAAACAGAAGAAAAACTGGTCAATGATTTTAAAAGTATGAAAAAAGAATTCACTGAAGAGAACCATCTGTAAAAAGCAAAATTGGACAAATGGAAAAGGAAGTACACAATCTAATGGATGAAAATTGGACAAATGGAAAAGGAAGTACAAAAACTAACTGGAGAAAATAATTCCTTAAAAGAAACAATTGGACAGATGGAAAAGGAGATGCAAAAGTTAACGGAAGAAAACAATTTGATAAAAACTAGAATTGGGCAAGTAGAAGCTAATGACTCTATGAGATATCAAGAATCAGTCAAACGAAATCTAAAGAATGAAAAGATAGAAGAAAATATAAAATAACTAACTGGAAAAACAACTGATTGGGAAAATAGATCCAGGACAAAAATATCTAAGAATTATTGGGTTACCAGAAAGCCATGATGAAAAAAAGAGTCTGGAATTATCATCCAAGAAATCATCAAAGAAAACTGCTCAGAAGTGCCAGATCCAAAGGGCAAAATGTCATCAAAAGAATCTGCCATTGACCTCCCAAAAAGGATCCCAAGCTCAAAACACCAAGGAATATCATTGTCAAATTCCAGGACTATCAAATGAAGGAGAAAATACTACAGGGCAGCCAGAAAGAAACCATTCAAATGTCGGGGAGCTACAGTCAGGATCATACAGGACCTTACAGCTTCTACATTAAAAGATCGAAGGAATTGGAATATAATATTCTATAAGGCAAAGGAGCTGGGACTAAAACTAAGGATCAATTACCCAGAAAAGTTGAGCATAACATTTCAGGCAAGGAGATGGACATTCAATGAGATATGAGATTTTCATACCTTCCTGATCAAAAGGCCAGAACTCAATAGAAAATTCGATCTTCAAACACAAGTCTCAAAAGAGGCATAACAAGGTAAACAGGGGACAAGAAAAACATGTTACTCAATATGGGCAAACTGTTTACTTCCCAATAAGGGAAGATGATACTTGTTAATCTTGATAATAGTATATCTATCATGAAATATAAAAGGGATATACATAGATAGAGGGAGTCAGAATAAAGTAAATGATGTGATGATAAAAATGTGATTTAAGGGTGACAAGGGATAGTCACAGGAGATGTGAAAGGAGGAGGCAGAAAATGGTAAATTACATCACAGGAAGAAGTACAAAATTATATTAAGTAGAGGGAAAGAGGGGAGGGAGATGAACATTATTTGAGAGATACTCTCATCTGATTTTGTTCAAGGAGGGAATAAAAAACTTAATTAAGGATATAAATCCAGCTCTATAGGCAGTAGGAGGAGAATGTGGAAAGAAATGGGAGGGGAGGCTAAAAGGGATGGAAGAAGTAGTAAGATTAAAAGGGAGTAAAATTGAGGGGGGCTGAAAGAAGAAAGGGAAGACTGTGGGAAGTGGTGGTCAAAAATTAAAACTCTATTGTAGAGGGGAAGGGAGAAGGGAGAACTAAAAGCACAAATGGTGGGAAAGAGGATGGAGGGAAAGACACAGATAGTAATCACAACTATGAATGTGAATGGGATGAACTCTCCCATAAAATGGAGATGGATAGCAGAATGGATTAAAAGCCATAATTCAACAATATGTTGTTTACAAGAAAAATATCTGAAATGGGGGCATACACATAGGGTAAAAGTAAAAGGTTGGAGCAGAATATATTGTGCTTCAGCTGATGTAAAAAAAGCAGGGGTATCAATCCTAATCTCATAAAAAGCAAAAGCAGAAATAGATCTAATCAAAAGAGATAAGGAAGGAAACTGCTAAAAGGCACCATAAACAATGAAGCAATATCATTACTAAACATATGGGCTCCAAGAGGTAGAGCATCCAAATTCTCAGAGGAGAAGTTAAAGGAGTTACAGGAAGAAAAAGACCACAACACTATACTAGTGGGGGACCTCAACCTCCCCCTCTCTGAACTTGATAAATCTAACCTTAAAATAAACAAGAAAGAAGTTAAGAAAATGAATAAAATACTCAATAAGGTAGATATGATAGCTCTCTGGAGAAAATTGAATGGGGACAAAAAGAAATATACTTTTTTCTCTGTGGTACGTGGTACATATACAAAAATTGACCATGTACTAGGGCATAAAAGCCTCACAGTTCAGTGCAGAAAGGAAGAGATAGTCAATGCATCCTTCTCAGATGATAACGCAATAAAAATTATATGTAATAAAAAGTCATGGAAAGATAGACCAAAAATTAATTGGAAACTAAATAATCAAATCCTAGAGAATGAGTGGGTTAAACAACAAACCATAGAAACAGTCAACAACTTCATTCAAGAGAATAATAATAATGAGACAGACAACCTACCAGGTCTTATGGGATACTGCAAAAGCAGTTCTTAGGAGAAGTTTTATATCTTTGAGTGCCTACATGAATAAAATAGAGAAAGAGATCAATGAACCGGGCATGCAGCTGAAAAAGCTCAAAAAGAACAAATTGAAAGTCTCCAAGTAAATAACAGATTAGAAATACTGGATACCAAATGAGAGATACATAAAATTGACATTAAGAAAACTATTGAACTAATAAATAAAATAAAGAGTTGGTTTTATGAAAAAACAATAAAATTTATAAACCTTTGGTCAATTTGATTAAAAAAGAAAACCAAACCACCAATATCAAAAATGAAATGGGTGAACTTACCTCCAATGAGGAGGAAATTAAAACAATAAATAGAAATTACCTTGCCCATTTTTATGCCCATAATTTAAATGAGATGAACAATTGTTTTTAAAAATATATAAATTGCCCAAGTTAACAGAAGAGGACATTTGATACTTAAATAGCCCCTTAATAACTTAAACAACAAATAACTTAAATAACTCAGAAAAAGAAATTGAACACACCATCAATGAACTCCCTAGGGAAAAATCTCCAGGGCCAGATGGATTTACAAGTGATTCTATCAAACATTTAAAGAATAGTTAATTGCAATACTATATAAGAGTGTTTGGGAAAATTGAGGAATAAGGAGTCCTCCTAAATTCTTTTTATGATACAAATATGGTTTTGATACCTAAACCAGGAAGAGATAAAACAGAGAAAGAAAATTATAGACCAATTTCTCTAATGAATATGGATGCAAAATTTTAAACACGATTTTAGCAAAAAGAATACAGTATCATCCTATTATGAGAATAATAAATTATGATCAGGTAGGATTCACACCAGGAATGCAGGGATGGTTCAATATTAGGAAAACTATTAGCATTATTGATCATATCAACAACAAACCCAACAGAAACCACATGATAACCACAATAGATACCGAAAAAGCTTTTGACAAAATACTACACCATTCCTAATCAAAACACTGGAGGTAGAGATTCTTTGTTTGATTTTACCAAATAAATATCACATCACTAGAGTTGAAAGAGACCTCCCAAGTCATCTAATCAAACCCCTCATTTTTAACAGATGAGAAAACTGAGGCAGAGGGAAAGGCTAAGTGACTTATTCTTAGTTGCACAGATAGTGTCAGAGGGAAGCTTTTAATGCAGGTCTGAAACAAATGAAAAGCCCAAGAAACAGAGATTCTGGGCCATTAAC